>NC_060166.1:13350053-13362347 GCF_021292245.1 Micropterus dolomieu
ATTGGTGGAGAGAGGACAGTGGCAGACACTCCCTTTGGCAAATCCCACGTGACTGAGATGTCCACCACAGCTGGCTGCAGAGCAAATCGCAGCGACTGCATCACCTGGTGGGAACAAAACACAAAGTCATGAACGGGCACTGGGTCTTTACTAACTGGAACCATGATTTCTGTCTGAATACAATTTTTGTTGCATAATTTAATATAAAAGCTTTTATGTTTTTAATGTCTTTCTTACTTTGGGTTGCATCCTGTCAGTCCCTGTGATGAACTGAGCGTGACCTCCTCCTTCCTTGGCCAACCCATTGATAAGAGCAGAGCTGGCCCCTTCCCCAATCCCAAAAGAGAAACACCTACAATACAGTAGTTTTGTTTTTAACACACACAGCACAACAACATGGGCCAAACTCTGCTAATTGTAGTGTTTGTTGTGTTCTGTGTTTTTGTGGCCTCACCTGTGGGAACCTGAATTCTTCTTCACCAGATTCATAATGTCTTTGGTGTTCCACACCTCTCCATCAGTGAAGACAAATAGCTAGAGGAGGAGAGTTTGCATATCACTCAAAGTTACATAACACCACACACACAAAAACTGAGTTATCCAAATCATTCTCTGTGAACTGTTTCAGTAACACAAGTGGTTTTAAAGGTAAAGCATAAAGAACAAGGTGTGGTAAGAATGAATCAGGTTAAGAACAAACATGTTAGTTCAGGATTGTATTTGTAAAGTTAAAAATAGATCAGTAGGAGGTTCTGCATTGTATTTGTACAACCTGTTTAACGCGTGTGTGCGCATTAGTCTAGGTTACAACCAGGCCAGTAGTGGTTATGGTTAAGTCTCCAGGAAATAAATGTAAATTAACGTAATGTCCACTGAAGTGATGGAAACATGACTGTATGTGTGTATATATCACCTGTCTAGGATGATTTAGAATGCAGGGCTGACTGTAAATGTGTTCGAGGGACCTCAGGATCTCTGTTCCTCCCAGATCAGCGCCCATCTCCTCAACTTTCTTCAGAGCCTCTTCCATGGTCTTCTGGCTGTACTCCACACTCTTACTGCCATCACAAACACACACATGCAAGAACAATAACACCAAAGACAGGAATACATTTGTTGGACCGAGTGACATGAGTGACTTACGGGAAGATGTGTTCATAGCTGGACCCGAAGCTGTAGATGTTGAAATAGCAGCCCATTGGTAAGCTTTTCAACAGCAGCAGCAGAGTATCCTTAAAGGGAAGAGAGAAAAGATAGTGAAGGCCACTGTGTGAGAGGGACACTGAATGATTTTATTACACAATGTACACATGATGGTTACCCTGGCACTGCCAATGCGAGTCTGATCACTACTGCTGTTGTTCATAGGACAACCCATACTTCCAGATCGATCCAATAAGAACACAAACTCTCCACATGAGGCAACTGAAGACATCACAGCCTGGGGGAACTCAGGGTACAGGCTCAGCATCACCACTGGATCACCCATCAGAGTGCCTGAAACACAGACGAGAGACAGAAAAATGACCACAAATAAGGATTTCACTATTTATTCCAACATCTGTAACTCATCCGTTGGAGGAGGATGAATGTTTCCTTTGCAAAGTAACAACTTCACTAAAGTTTACTCACCAGGCTTGGCAGAGGCCTGTCCTGCCTCCACCACAGCAGTGGGCTGGTGGGCATCTTTGTAATAAATCAGCAGTTCAACATCTCTGTCAAACTTGTGTCCTGCAGCCAACTTCACCTGCAGATCACAAAACTCATTTATACCTATACATTTGGCTGGGCAATAAAACAATAATGATAATTATTGCTATATAATTTTCCTCAATAACAAAATAACAAATGTTAAAACAATGTTCGAGTTCATTTTTCTATTAATATTTATTATTATTATTAATAATATTTATTTTGTTGAGGAAAAGGAACTGAAAAAAGATTTTACTTAACTTAACTGATGCATATTTGTTGAAAAAGATTTTATCATTATAATTGTTTGTAATGTTCTACCTCAGATTTATGAAGTGATCCACTGTTTGGCAACAAGTGTTTGTCATGTTTTGACCATAAAGAACACTTTAAAACAACAATTAACCGTCTGGTTTCTTCAACTCTTACTCAGGAGCAAAAACGAGCCTTTAAAATTGAAAGAAACAACGATTTGGCATTTATTATGATAATTATCAGTATCGAATGACAGTAAATTTTTTATCGTGATAACATATTTGGCCATATCGCCCAGCCCTATGTACAAATAAAGTGCTATTTCTTGTATTGAGGAACAATCCAACAAAATGCACATTAGACATCTCTACCTACCGTGGCCTGGGTTTGCTCTGTGTTGAGGTACTGCAGAGGGTCCAGGGAACAGTTGGACTCTACTTTACAGACTGGACGAGGAGAGGACACTCGGGCAGAGAAGGACAGACTGTAGGGCACCAGAGAGGCTGGAACAGCAGTCACCTGGACACTGGCACCTCCACTGCCTGTAAACAACATGAGAGAGGTTTGAAATTATGTAGTTAAAGAGGCACCACACAATGACATCACTGAGAACCTTTGGTCCAGATGACATTCTGGTTGACACGAGGCAAATAAAGTCTTCTGCTGAGGAAATTACATGTGGCCTACATCCAAAAAACATTTTTCAGCTGCTGGACTTTGAAAGACCAACAATAAATATGACAGCATAGTGACGCAAAATGAAGCTTTTCATATCCATCTCTTAATTTAATGTATAACAGAATGTAATATAAAGAATAAAATTATAAAAAATAATATAATGTAATAACTTTATTCATTATATTACTTCTTAAGCTCCTTAAAAGTTTGCAATTATGTCATATACTACATTCATCTCAGTCTTCTTACAAATATTTTACAAAGTTCAGAAGAAGTTTATTTTTATTGTAGATTTATCTGTTTTCTTAATTAATCGATTATTGTTTGGTATACAATGTCAAAAAGTGAAATAGTGAAAAATGGCGATCTGTGTTTCCCAGAACTCTGCCTTATATCTTTGCCCAGTTCTAGAAACTGGTCTTAGTATTGAATCAACTCCTGGCCATATTTGATGTTGGACCAGATGATGACGTCCTGAGTGATAAAATTATGTACAGTGTTACTGCATTTACCAACTTGTTGGCAAGACAGCTAATTCAATAACAATAACATGCATCCCCTCCCACACACAGCAGATGGGTGAAAGACGTGATGCTTCACATCAAACTGGAAACTGTATATCTCTGTGAAGAAGTTCACCTTTTGTAGCCTATTATAACTGACTACAAATGTCAGTTTAGGATGAGGCTGACAGCTGCACAGTGATATAATGATTTCTCAAGTTAAGCAATGGTGAAACCAGTGGTGTAGTCAAGTTTTTGTAGTGAGTATACTGTGATTTTTCCCTCCCAGCATCACACTCAGCCGTTGCAGAGCACCACTACACTCACTAATGCATACAGTATACATCTACGTGTATTCGAGGGCATTCTGAAGGACTGCTTATGTGTTATCAACATGTCAGATGATTATGAGCAACACAAGAAATAACCATTGTCAAACTGTGTGTGTGTGTGTGTGTGTGTGTGTCTGGGACAGCAGCAGAAGTAGAAGTTCCTGGATTCTCATGCATTTAAGCTGAGTACATAGCCCCAGTTTGACAATGGTTTAGGAAGATAAGTATGCTTGGGAAGATGTGGACCACTTTTTGTGTCCTCACTGTAATATATTCTGTAATAAATGAGTGTTGGGACACAAATGTTCATTTTTAATACTGCTAATGATATGCCTCAGCTGTCCATTATTGTTAATAATAGTTGCAACTTGATCTCTTAAATGTGCATTGAAAATTGCTAGCTGACAAAACCTGTGCTGCAGGGACCATCTTCATATAACATCTGAAAGAATAAATGTAGCTCTTAACTGGCTGAGTAAGACAGCGAATAACACTGAACTGTAGAAAATCAGTCCAGTCTCACTAACTGTAAATATCATTTGACAGTTGACATGTTGATAACACATAAGCAGTCTTTCAGAATGCCCTCGAATACACGTAGATGTATACTGTATGCATTAGTGAGTGTAGTACAACTCTTTGTACTTTACAGTACACATCAGTGTTGTTAATTATTTGTAATTATAAGTCATTTATACGAGTGTGCCGCTCTGGGACAGGTGAGTATGAAGCTGGGAGGGATGAATCACAGTATACTCACTACAAAAAACTAGACTATACCACTGCTTGTAAGACCCAATCTGTCTGCACTAATATGCTACCCCGGAGTTTTAACGGGATCAACAGCGTTTTCAAACTTCACCGTTTTAGGCATTCGGATTTGCCAATTTAGCCTAGACGGCAGGTGCAAACGTAGCATTAGCTCAGCGTCTTTAAATGAAAACGTAGTAGTGTGGCTGTAGCCTTAAACTTGATGTCATTATCTAATATATTTCCTCTGTATCTGTTTTTTTGTATGTGGCAGCCACATGACTGGTTATTGTCCACCCATCAGCACAACTGGCAGGCTGGAAGACCATTAACGTTTGCCATTAAAGTTTTGAGACAATGTGTTCTGTCAGTGTTGTGAAGGTGGGGTTTTGACTGTCACTGGTGTAGGTAAGGGTTCCACGTGAAGGTGTTGGCTGGTGTTCCTACCCTGAGGTTGGTAGCGAGGGTTGAGCACAGCAGGCAGGCAAAACCGCAGCCCGTCATCAGCCTGCACAGCCAGCTCAGTGACGTACTCCAGCCTGATGGAGGCGCTCTCTCCTGGAGGCAGACTGCCCACACTCAGAGAGAATACATCTGGACTCTGATCACTCTCCTCCAATAGGAAGGCCTGCTGACCTGAGCTCAATGCGTCATCATACTCCTCCCGAGCCTGAAGTGTAGATGACACATGTGAGGAACATTCACTGTGATTTTAAGGAACACCGTAGTGAGTAAGTCTTTACTGTCCAGCTCACCTCCTGCTTCTCCTTCACCTCAGCTACAATCTGTGTCTGTCCGATCTTAGCGCTGAAATGACAGACAGCAGCATCTCCAGGCAGAGGGAAGACAAAAACAGCCTCCAGTGGTTTGTCCTCCTTGTTCTCATAGTTCAGAGTGGAGACCACTGTAGCCACATGGTCCCTCACCTCCACATCCACCTCCACACTCTTCAGAGGAACTGACAGTGAAAATGAAGCAAGCACAATGAACACAGACTGTGTGAAAACTTCTGTTTTGTGCGTATATGATATTTACAAATGATTGATGATACAAAATTACGGTTCCAGAATGGTTAGATTTGGGCCTTTCCCTTTAGCAAAAATGTGTGCCTTGTATATTTAATTTTAAAGATGTTTGGAAAAGACCCTTCCTGCCACCCTGAGGCCCAAACATACATTTGTACATGGACAAATATCAGCAACCAGAATACTGACATCCACATCTACAAAAATCCCCAGCAAGCACTAATTAATGGATTATAGCAGGAAACCCAAACATTCAAGAGAATACAAAAACAAAATCAAACTTTGACACAGAAACATGCTAATGTTCCTCTAATATTGTTCAAAGCTGTTTTTAATCACTTCAACCTATTGGGGTTATACAAACAATCAGTCAATATAAGGATAATTGCACAGGTCAATCCTTCAAAAATGTATGTTAGAAAATCTCCTTTTGCATAAGTAAAACAATGGTTTGTAACAGATCTGTACCTGGTTCCTTATCGACAGTGAGCAGACCACAGCAGTTCACCATCATGCCGGTTCAACACTGTGAGAGGTAATTGCTGCTGTAAAAATAAAAGGGGAAGGGAATTTAACTCTGTATGCTAAAAAGGCACAGCAGAGCAACCATTGGACTCATAATAAAACTCTGTATGTTTATTTTAATTTCCTAAAACAATCCTTTCATACAAGTCTAATAACCTGCATTTAAGGACAGTATGATTCTTCATGAGTTAAAATTTTGAAATGAAGTATGGCATGTGTGAGTTCCAGCGGCGTCGTTAGCCCTGGGCTGTTTATTGAAAAGCCCCGGATCTGCACGTTTAGAAAATCAGGCAAGTATCTTTTCAGTTTAAGGCTTTATGTTCTACTAATACTACTGAAATCTAGTGAGCGCACACCATAGCACTGGTGGCCTGTTGGAAAGCACCCTACGTCGCTCTTTCACAAGCCAGCAAGTGATTGAGATATATTAAAAGTGTCCTGTAGTTGAAAAGAGCATCGCTTTGGACATTAGCCTGTTTCTTTTCGTTAATACACATCGGTTACTATTTGTTTTATGCCCGACGGTGAGAGAGAGAGAGAGAGAGAGAGAGAGAGAATATATGGTGGATAAAACAGTCCTGTTGGGTTTTACACATGACGCACACCTTCCTCTGTATGCAGGTTTACCTGCTTCAACAACAAGCTGCTCTCCTGTTACTGCCACAATAATTCTTTGCATTGTGCAGATTATTTAGATGCTTCAGGAATAATCCGATTGTATTGGCAGCCTGTGCTACAGCAAAACAAGTGGTTTGGTTGGCTACATATCCATAATAAAAGGCACAGGTAACAAAAGTTGGCTGGGCAGCAAAAGTGATATTTTAAAGTGATCTTATAAACACCTTCATGGAGAATTAAAAAGGAAAATAATTGTAGAAATAGCTAAATTACAAATAATCAGTTTCTTCGCTGCATTTGCAGGAATATTTTAATGGGCTACTTAAAAAAACAAACTCATCAAGTTGCCTAGTCTAATGCAATAGACAGTCCATTTTTACTCTGATAGCCTTTCTTGACCTTTTCTCATGTGGACACATAGGGGCTGTGATCCTGCACAACAAAACATGCAAGAATTAAATCCCCACACTACCATCGGTAGTAGTGGTGCAATGGGTTGCAGAATCCGTGGTATGGATCCCTTCCACACTGTGCAGGTGGACCGCGGATTGATTGCAAAGTTTATTATGATTTATCCTGTTTGACCTCTCAAAATATCCTTTATTCTGGAAATGTCAGAGAACCCAGTTAGATTCTGAATGTGCAGAACTTTGAACATGAGCAGAAAACCTGCTGAAACACAGGAGCTATTAAAGTCCAGGAGTTTATAACTGAATTAAAATGATTTAATTTATTATTGATAACGTAAAACGGTGCCACATGCACATTTAAAGAGGTTACCTCAATCAGTCAGCCCTGTGTGTGTGTTGATTCAGCAGTGATTATATTAAAAGTTGATCTACAGGAGAAACATATCTGAAAGCCACCCAGAATGCCTGAGAGCTGCTCTGCATTATATTCTGTTACAGTTTTAGATTTTAAATTGTTTTATTATAACTTTATTAAACCAGAAAAACTATTTTTCCAAGAGTGTCCTGGCCAAGGCAAAGTAGTACAACATTTAAGATGGGAATAAATAATCAGTTACAAGGTCATAAAATATCAAAATGTTCTTAAATTTTGTGTGTCCCTTTACATAAATAATTTCCACAATAAATTGATGCAGAAAAGGTAGAAATTGGTGCAGAAAAACACCAGAATGCAGGAAATTAAATGTTCAATCACTCACAATTTTCTGGGGGACTACCCCCAGACCGCCATGTTCATACGGTCGCAGTTTTGTTCTTATATTATTATTAGACAAATGACATTACAAATTAGCAACATCAAAATGAGACAGTTAATAGTGTTGTTCTGAGTTTTGTTGTGCCATATAAGTAGAGGATGTTTACTGTTGCTTTACTGCTTTACAGACTTAACTTTGGGGTGGGGGTCAATTCTTATGTGAAGATATGAAGTTTTATGGACTGGGCTAAGCCCCCAATGTTTCAAGATCCTAAAAACGCCCCTGGTTCGGCGTATTTTAATATTCATAGTAATACAATATAGTATAGATAATATAGAACAGTATTACCAGTAATAGAATACGATATAAAGTGACCAGACATGGTCTGGTCACCCTATGTGATGTAGGCTATGATAGGTATTTTGCAAATTCAATTCAAATGGCTTTATTGGTATGACTGCATACAGTACAATGTTGCCAAAGCATATTAACACAAAGTATACAATCATACTAAACATAAATAAACAATTCTCAATTATAAACTCTCTCCAATGGATTAATTTATATGCAAGCCCTGCACTCCAGCTTTAAAATAAAGCTTATCTACAGTATATCAATGAAGCCTTAAATATATGCAGTTTGTATGAATATTTAACCAGAATAAGTTGTATTATGATTTTATTGAGAACAATCTTTTGCAAGGGGAAGAGTTGTTGGATTATGTCATTATGAAGGATTGCAGTGATTTGCATTTTTGTGTACCTTTTTACTGTAGTTCAAGTGAAATTGGTAATCAATAAAAAATAAATTGTTATTTTAAACATTGTGTGTCTTGTCCTTTGTCAAGGTCTTTTAGTCCACAATAGTGCATCAAAGATAGAGCATTACAAAGCAATTGCTTAATACATTTACAAATACCACAAGCGCGGAAGAAAACAAGGAATTTAGTTCTCAGAAGTTATGTTTCCTGAGTACATGAGATGTAAATTCACACTGATGTGGTTTAAAAAATTGTTCAACCAATTCTATGTGAAGATCCCGCAGGGCCCAACAATCCCACATGTGTCATGTAAATGGCATTAAATGTATCCAGAATGTTATACACCTAAATAGATGGTACATCTATATCATGTAATGATACTTTTATAAAAAAAACAAAACATCTGTCTGATTTTAACATTTCACTAAATAGCCTGACAGAAACAAAATTGAAATTACTGTAGGACTAAAGGTTGTTATTAACTGAGCTGCTTAAAAGGAAAGTTAGCAGTTAACGATAGGGTTCCAAAGAGATCACTCTTCCAGCTTTCTCCCAAAAGAGCTTGGCCTGGTGTACTAAAATCATCTTAGGCTAAGTTGATTTTAGCTCTTATACATTACAACGGGACTAAGATTATCTTAGTCTTAAAATTCTTTTGGAAAACAGGCCCTGAAATGACCCTGTACATTCAACATACTGGTTAACATCTTATTTTGAATCAATGTTAAAACAAAAACTTTGCTTAAGGCTTTGTACATTTATTATCAATATCGGTGCATTTTTATGTGACCCAAGACTTGCTCCCTAGATTTTTTATCCAATGAAATACAGTCCTGTCCTAAATGACTCAGTCAGCCAGATGTTTTGCATGGCAAATTAATAGGGGTTTCGATTCATTGTTGTTGTGTACAGTCAGGCTCGGGGTGATGTTGAGCCGTTATAAAAATCACTTACAAAATCATTTACTATATAATACTAGAGAAGCCAGAGTAAATACTAATTTAGATAGTCCACATTGGTTATTAAGTTAGTTAGCCTAAACACTTAATTAAACAACTATTTGAATTTTGATCATCTGCTCACCAGAATATTTCAGGGTTTCAGAGGAGGCCAGAGGAAGCTTACCAATTCTCAGTTGCAATACAAAAAATGTCTGGCTTCTGGATTAACACACTCACTGAATGTGTCTATATCAAGACTGACACCTCATTCAAATATGTCTGCTGGTGTCAAGACAAAAATCAACCTGCAGTTCCCCAACAGTGACATGAAACTGTCTTCCAAGTACACACCCCCACACACTAAAACCCATGAAAGAGGACCGATTTGCAGAGCTTCTTTCTCGTGCTCCCTTTCTGCAGTTCAAGAGAGGTGAGTTTGGCAATGTGGTGCAGCCTTATCCTGACAAACACAGACACAACCAACGACAACAAGTCAGAATGATGGTTGTTGATGCCAAATTGTGTCTCCTCAATGTGTTCCCCAAGCAGAAAAACATCCTCCGTTCCAATCTCCTCCCGGACGATGTGTATGACTGTCGACACCTTAGGAGCTTGCACTGTTGAAGCGCGGCGCATCACCCTCTCTGCAGTTCTCAGCACCTTATAATAATAATAATACTACATTATATTTATATAGCGCTTTACACAGTGCTCAAAGACACTTTACACAACAGCGAAAATAAGAACAAAGCAACCTTAATATACGAAGATTAAAATAAAAACAAACCTTCACTGTGCCTTGTGATGGAATCACTCGGCCGCCGTTGTTTTTCAGGGCTAGAAGGTGGTAGCTCTTGTCAAATGAAGCTTGCACAGCACACATCACAGGGCAGCTTTCGTAGAATCTGCTGGACTACAAATTACATTTTTTACAAGAAGCTATTTAACGTGTTTGCATCAGTAATTTCCAAAAAAATCAGACAACATTAAGCCTACCTTTGTAATGTATGTGGATGTGGGAGGGGAAAATGTCGAGTCTCTCTGAGGTATTTGTACGCCTTTGGACCATGTAGATGGAGCGTGAGCGCAAACTCTCTGTAATCCTTTGTATACTTATGGCCCTGTTTTGCCATGAGGTCTATCTGAAGATCTGAAATGTTATGATTTAAAATGAATAAGTCCCCTTCAGATCATAACAAAGGAGTTTAATAAAAGAGAGTAAGAATAACATGTACATGAATTTCAAAGTGCTAATTTGGTCTTACCAGAGTAGAATTCAAGCTTCTCATTGAGCTCTTCATTAATGAGGTTCTTTTCCCTCAAATCCCCCAAAAGACTCTTCACTTCACTGTGGTCTTTGCCCTCTTTTCTCTGGCCATGCCATTCTTCTTCTCTCGCTCCAGACTTTACACTCTTGCCAAGGCTTCATTGAGTCTGGTCCTAAGAGCGGTAGGAGAAGCAGGCAAGGCATAGGCATGATCCTAGTAGAAAGAGGGATGAACATGGTTTGAGTAATGTTTCACTTTACAAACATCACTTTGACACCACTAGTTTATGGCCCATATTCTTTCTTATAGTCATCACCTGTCAAACCCACTGCCAGCACACGTGTGTGTGTGTGTGTGTGTGTGTGTGTGTGTACCAGGAATGCATGTTCAACGTTTCTTCAATTGTGTGTTATGTTTATTTATTTTGAGTGTGTTTAATATGACTTGCAGCAAACAAGTGAGATTTTAATATGTCCCGGAACATTATGATGTGATGTTTAAAGTAGAAATATTCACATCATTAGGCTGAGGTTGTGGATGTGAGGTTGCCATTTCTTGGGAATCCTGAGAGGCCACAGCCAGGATTTCTTCAGCTCTTCTGGAGGCAGACGTAGCCATGCCCTTTTCCAACTAAAATGAAGAACCATAATACGTAATACTAATTTTATATACAGGTGCTGGTCATATAATTAGAATATCATCAAAAAGTTGATTTATTTCAGTAATTCCATTCAAAAAGTGAAACTTGTATAATGTATACATTCATTCCACACAGACTGATATATTTCAAGTGTTCATTCCTTTTAATGTTGATGATTATAACTGACAACTAATGAAAATCCCCAAATCAGTATCTCAGAATATTAGAATATTGTGAAAAGGTTCAATATTGAAGACACCTGGTGCCACACTCTAATCAGCTAATTAACTCAAAACACCTGCAAAGGCCTTTAAATGGTCTCTCAGTCTAGTTCTGTAGGCTACACAATCATGGGGAAGACTGCTGACTTGACAGCTGTCCAAAAGACAACCAGTGACACCGTGCACAAGGAGGGCAAGACAAAAAAAGGTCATTGCTAAAGAGGCTGGCTGTTCACAGAGCTCCTTGTCCAAGCACATTAATAGAGGTGAAGGGAAGGAAAAGATGTGGTAGAAAGAAGTGTACAAGCAATAGGGAAAACCGCACCCTGGAGAGGATTGTGAAACAAAACCCATTAAAAAAAAATGTGGGGGAGATTCACAAAGAGTGGACTGCAGCTGGAGTCAGTGCTTCAAGAACCACCACGCACAGATGTATGCAAGATGTGTTTCAGCTGTCGCATTCCTTGTGTCAGCCAGAATCCACATTGCTTCAAGTCCAGTGTAAAGTTTCCACAGTCAGTGAGGGTTTGGGGTGCCATGTCATCTGGTGGTGTTGGTCCACTGTGTTTTCTGAGGTCCAAGGTCAATGCAGCCGTCTACCAGGAAGTTTTAGAGCACTTCATGCTTCCTGCTGCTGACCAACTTTATGGAGGTGCAGATTTCATTTTCTAACAGGACTTGGCACCTGCACATAGTGCCAAAGCTACCAGTACCTGGTTTACAGACTGAGGCACTGGGTGGGGATCTCTGGTACTGCTCTAGAATGGTTTTCATCCTACCTGTCAAATAGGAAGTTTTGCGTGTCTGTAAACAACTATGTCTCTTCATTCTGTCCAGTTAAATATGGTGTGCCTCAGGGGTCGGTCTTAGGACCCATTTTGTTTTCCTTGTATCTGCTTCCCCTTGGACATATTATCCATA
>NC_060166.1:13362367-13402858 GCF_021292245.1 Micropterus dolomieu
CTCATGTGGACACATAGGGGCTGTGATCCTGCACAACAAAACATGCAAGAATTAAATCCCCACACTACCATCGGTAGTAGTGGTGCAATGGGTTGCAGAATCCGTGGTATGGATCCCTTCCACACTGTGCAGGTGGACCGCGGATTGATTGCAAAGTTTATTATGATTTATCCTGTTTGACCTCTCAAAATATCCTTTATTCTGGAAATGTCAGAGAACCCAGTTAGATTCTGAATGTGCAGAACTTTGAACATGAGCAGAAAACCTGCTGAAACACAGGAGCTATTAAAGTCCAGGAGTTTATAACTGAATTAAAATGATTTAATTTATTATTGATAACGTAAAACGGTGCCACATGCACATTTAAAGAGGTTACCTCAATCAGTCAGCCCTGTGTGTGTGTTGATTCAGCAGTGATTATATTAAAAGTTGATCTACAGGAGAAACATATCTGAAAGCCACCCAGAATGCCTGAGAGCTGCTCTGCATTATATTCTGTTACAGTTTTAGATTTTAAATTGTTTTATTATAACTTTATTAAACCAGAAAAACTATTTTTCCAAGAGTGTCCTGGCCAAGGCAAAGTAGTACAACATTTAAGATGGGAATAAATAATCAGTTACAAGGTCATAAAATATCAAAATGTTCTTAAATATTCACCACAATTCAGTAACACCTGACTTTTGTGTCCCTTTACATAAATAATTTCCACAATAAATTGATGCAGAAAGGCAGAAATTTGGGCAGATAAAACACCAGAATACAGGAAATTAAGTCTCAATCACTCACAATTTTCTGGGGGACTACCCCCAGGCCGCCATGTTCATACGGTCGCAGTTTTGTTCTTATATTATTATTAGACACATGACATTACAAATTAGCAACATCAAAATGAGACAGTTAATAGTGTTGTTCTGAGTTTTGTTGTGCCATATAAGTAGGGGATGTTTACTGTTGCTTTACTGCTTTACAGACTTAACTTTGGGGTGGGGTTGGGGGTCAATTATTACGTGAAGATATGAAGTTTTATGGGCTGGGTTAAGTTTCAAGATCCTAAAAACGCCCCTGGTGAGCTCAGTAGAATTGAGGAATTACATCAAAAGAAATGGTAACCAAATGTAACCTACATAATGGCCTACTGTCAACCTATAATTTGTTGTTTGTAGCCAGATTTTATGGACTGTTACCGGTAGTAGTGCGGCTGGTGCGGCTGGCCCGGGCCTGGGAGTGGGGAGGGGGGCTGCAGAGGGTGCGGCTGTGTGTGTTTTGATTGCGGCAAAAAAGAAAAAGTCAGACTCAGACCAGGCCATGCCTTCAAAGAGACGAGCCCCCACAAGTTTCTGCTCTCATGCAGCAAACAGTACCAGTGTGGATACTGTGGCCTATTTATAGCCTAATGTAGTTGATTCCCCCTTAGTACCCCACTAATAGAGCGGTCTCCACCACTTTGACTTTTCTCGGGAGTTGTTAAAGCTCAAAACCTTTCTGGTGTTTTCCATAACAAGTAAGTATAAATGAATGTGCCATTATTTGAGGGCCTACTAAGAGGTCCTCCTCCCTCTGCAATGAGCTATGATCCACGCCTGTAACAGAACAGAATACCGTTCACCTGGTGTATAATACATGCTATACAGTAAGTCTGAAAACCTGAAAATGCATCAGATGCCTACTGTACCTTTGCGAGTGTCCGGGTAGGGATATAAAATACGAAAGACTTCTGGGAAGCAGTTTTTGCGTTGGAGGCGAGGCTCTGTGTATTCCTATGAAAGCTATGAATGGCGAGTACGGGCTGCCTTTATACCGTCTTTTGTAAGGGGCAGAACTTGGCACTTTGCTCACTTGCGCCATTACCTTGCACCTCCCACCGGGATGCACGGAGAGAAGAAACGAGGGACGAGTTCAGCGCCGACAAAACGTAGCAAAACTGTTTTTTTCTACGGAAACCTCAGACACGCCCAGCAAACGGGAAAAACCAGACCTCGGAGCCCGTTGCACAACGTTGCGCAACGTTCCAAGGAAACATGTCGTTCAGTCCAAAAATGTTGCGAACCTGTGCAAAACGTTTTGAGATTGAGCTCGCCAGAGGTTTATATTTGTATAGATTTGAGACGTCCTTTCCTGTGAAGTGTCACGAGAAGCGACGTCCGCTTCTGATGAAAGCGACAGAGACTTTTGATGGAGTTTGTGTCTGCACACACGTGAACTGTGCTGATATTAATAATGGCTCACAGTCCTTGCAGTTTTCAAAATTTTCATCAAGAGCAAACTTTTTAAAACCTACAACTTGAAAGATATGTTAAAAAGAAATCCCACAAAACCAATATTAATAGGCCTATTTACATTTTTTATTCAGACATGGGAGCCATTCTTTCTAATACAAGAAATAGATTTTTTTATATACCTAATGTATTTCCTTGTAAAATGTCCGTTTTTTGGAAGCCATTGATAGAAAGTATTCTTAGATGTTTAATCTTGAAATATGAATTCAACATGTCAATAGCCTTTGTACAAAACATACTAATTCACCAAAATCAAATCAAAAGTTACATTTACTTGATTAGTCCACAAACCAAGACTACACTGTAAACCCGAATAAGTAAGCAGCACTCAAAAAAATTTAGGCAATCGTTTGAGTTTATAAACTCAAAAGTCAGAAATTTATGGAACTTAAATATTTAGAGTTTGGGTTACATATACTTCTTGATTACTGTTAGATAAAATTACTGAATAACATTACTCAAATTTTTATAGTAAATGCAACTCTAAAATATTCATTGGACAGAAGTTAATCATTTTAAGTATGAAAACCCAGTGTTTCATGTTCTATGAACTCAATATTTATTAGTTTCTTGTTCAATATTTTCAATTACTATCTCAAAAACATTTACTTCCTCATACACAAATAATTTACCCCAGAACTTAAAATATTTGTGGCAACAGATTGCCTTAATTACACTGAGTACTACTAAAAAAAAAATGTCAAATTAAAAGTACAAGTCAATATTTTTGCCTATTTCCCACATCTTTTTAGGACAGATTGAAACAAATTTCTTTCTTTCAAATGTTCTTACCCAATCAGCTGTGACAAGTTTGTAAACACAACGGTGATTTCTTTCAAACATCTACTTAAAAAGAAAAAACATACAAAAGGAAATTAGCAATTGCAAAGACGCACTTTGGGCCATCTTTTAACCTGCTGTAAACCCGAATACTCAGTAATTCTCAAAAATACAAGTACAACTTGTTATGAGGGTGGTGTGGTGTGGTGTGGGGACAGAGAGGACCCAAACACAGCACTCAGAGGGAAGGAGGTTTATTGAGGGGAAAAAGGGGTAGAGGGACTGGAGTGGAGGGAGAGGTGGATGCCGGGGAAACTCAGGCACGGGGAACCAAGGGGACTGGGGACCAGGGAGCCGGGGAACACTGGGGGACGCCGTGGGGGAAGTCCGAGGAGGAGAGGACCGGTGGATGAGCCCAGCCGACTGAACGGAGGACGAGGGTGAGTGTACCGGGGAGGGAAACAGACAGAGAGACAGGGTTCAAGATCACAGAGACAAAGTACAGGGAAAGTGTGAGAAAACAAAAAACACGAGAGCCTGAACGTGGAGGTGGCACCGGGTATGGAGCAACGACGATCAAGCAAGAGTGGTGTGGAGAACCGGGGTT
The DNA here is from genome assembly GCF_021292245.1 of Micropterus dolomieu. Classification (NCBI taxonomy): domain Eukaryota; kingdom Metazoa; phylum Chordata; class Actinopteri; order Centrarchiformes; family Centrarchidae; genus Micropterus; species Micropterus dolomieu. The sequence goes on from NC_060166.1 coordinate 13,366,034, forward strand.
GAAATACAGGCAGGGACGAGGTTGACTACTGGCAGGTGTGGCAGGCTGACGAGGTGGCTGATGAGGTGCAGGTGCGGGTTGTTGGCTGGGCTCAGGAGCAGAGAGAGAGAGGGAGCACATACAGGGGAGAAAACACAGGGAGGCAGGCAGGGAACAGAAAACCAAGGAAAAAGCAGAATAACTGATAAAAAGGAGAAAAAAAACCAGGACACTCACCGTCAGCCGGGCTGCCACCACAACACAACTCCATTCTTACAAGTCAAGTTTTCTTTATTCAACAATCATTATCACAACTTGTAACATCTCCTGCCATTTCTATATTTCACAGACACAAACCATTTACGTACATGAGTACATTCAAACTTCTTTCAACAAGTACTTTTAGGCACAGCTTCAGTGGTTTGCTATCATCAAGACATTATTATTTTCTGAACAAAGGTGAATGCGTAAATTTGTTTCTTTGGATAATCACTCACAATTTCCACTTCGACTACAACAGAAACGCTCTCAGGGTTGAAGTGGACCGTAGCAGGGGCGTTGTCAGTGACCACAGTGAGGAGAGCCGAAGGCATGTCAGCAATATCTGGTTCATCTTTGCACTGCAAAATGCAAACAATCCAATTATGAGGATAATTTTAAAAGACAGGTTGCAAGTCATGCGCTGCTTCAACGGTGCCCCCCACAAACTGAAAGCACCAATAACTTTTTTATTGTACAATTAGATAGACTAAAATCTATGAATTTGGGTTGGACCGAGACAATGACTGACAGACATCATGATGTTGAGCCAGCATCGTGATTGTAATCTTAGTCTTAATTTTTTTATGTTTTTTTCCACCCACGATCCGTTATCAGGGCAGCAGGTGAGCTGCGTGCCAGCTTATTAATGACATAGCCTTTCAAAATAACCGAAACCAACATCTGCACCCTGTGTGTTGACTGCTGCTTTACCTGGTCTTACTTGTAAAATATCCACGGCGATTTGTAATGTAGTAGGCAACAAAGTTTTTTATGGAGTGAAGTCTGTCAAATGCTGGAGGAGGCATTAAAGTTGGTTTGCCATAGTACATTTCAATGATATTGACATTGTGTGTGAGTATACTGAGGACTTACATTGCGGGTCTTGAAGAAATCAGTCATCCTCTCGCAGGTCCACTGGGAGGGCACGAAGGGCCAGAATGCGTCTCATGTGTACATCATTTTGTTTCTAGATTGATAATCAAAATAATTATCATTATACAAATGTTGTTATAGTGTAACAGTTATACCAATGTAATTCTAAAAGAATAATAATACTATTATTAGCAACAACAGCAATAACAATAATAAATCCATCCAGCTGCAACTACCTATAAGACAAGACTTATAACATGACAAAAGATTTGTTAGCCAGTGCAGTAGGGCTGGACCCCAGTATTCTAGTTATTCACTAGGGGTAGGAATCTCTGGGCACCTCACGATTCGATTTGATTACAATTCAGAGGGCTGCGATTTGATTATAAAAAGATTATCGATGCGTCTTGACATAACTTTCCCCTGGATAATTACTAAGCTTTTAATTTGCACATTTAAATCCAAAAGAAACATCTCCTAATTAGCTTAAAAGGACTAGTTTGCATCCCTAATTTACTTTATTAACCTCAGCTCAATGGTCCATTTCTTTAACATTCACACTCCTCTGAAAACACACAAATAAAGTTAACTATTAGGATATAGCCTGCAGTATGTGTACAGGACAGAGCTGTACACCAGTTTAGTCTAAGCTTGTACCTGATGTTCTCAACCCTTGACTAATAGGTTAGTTAGTAATGACATAACGTTACAGCTGATAATTGACATTACTTCATTACTAATTTAGCTAATGTTACATAAATAAATAAATATTTTAATGCATTTCACGGTACCCAGGGACGCTTTACACATAGTTACAGTTATAGAACAAAAACATTTGTTAATCGATTCATAATCCTCCACTTCAGCATCGCGGTGCATCTAAGAATCGATTAATTCTCCCACCCCTATTATTCACTGGGTAGGTTTTCGGTTTTAGATTTGGTGATTTTGATATTCTCACAAGCACCCACACTTCAACCCTCAACCCTGCACACACACAACAGCTCACACCACCTCTTTCTGATTTTCTCTTGGTGTATCATACAGGGACAAACACTTACAGGTGGTTTGTCAGCAGTATGTTTTATAGCCCGCATTTTGAACCTCTTTAGCCCAGTTAGCAACTTTTGGATGGATGCATGTGGGGGAGGCCTACACTACATCTCTCTCTTTCTGTTCCTCTGCACCTGTCTGTAGACCCTACAGGGATCAATCATTGATGGCATTGGTCTCTTGGACAAGTAAAAAATAACGAGGATTCTCTGTTTTGTTTTGTATTATGTGTTCAGTGCAGCCTAAGAATAGCCATTTAAAATAGGCTTGAAACAATTTTTAAAGTGATCATGTACTGGAAAACAAAGCAAAAAAAAAAAAAAAATGACACAACTGTGCAAATGTGGAATGACCATTGAAAGTAGATGTCATCATAATCATCACATATTCAGAATAACTGTATTGCAGAGATGTCCTAATCTGTAATGACCACACATTATGTGATCTACATTGTGGCTATGGCAAAATCAATCTTACGCTCACCTGGAGGTCATAAATCCTAGGATCTCTGCAGTGCCTCTGCTGTCTTGCCCGTCTGTGAGGCCCTCCACCTGCACAGAACAATCAGCTGTGGTGTCAAGCTCACAGTTGAATTGGCTCCATAGGTTCAACATTAATCATGATGACGATGGAACTCAGAAAACACCTGCAGACATTCAAACACAAACACATAAATGTATGTTGCCTAGATTAATGTTGTTACCACTAAGGGAATTTTCGTTTAATAAGGAAGCATCCTAGTGAGTTCAAATGATGCCCGTATGTTCCTTTAAATACCTTAACTCATCTTTCAAATCTATGAAGTATAAAAAGCATCAAGTCTACATAATCTTGAATAATTCAAAAGAATTATACTAACTCTTATGCAGAAATGGGCAAATTGAAAACATACCATGGATAGCTGTAGTGTCACTCAATACTTAATCCTGCAGGAGCAGATAAAACACAAAGAATCCCCATTAGTCCAGTTAACAAGAATGTCATCAATTGCTGATTTTTTTTAAATAAAAATGTGTAAAAATATAATATACTTATTAGCTGGTTTTGATTGCTGAACTCATAATTCTTTTGAGTAAGCAGTGTGTCCGGGTGTACAGTGTATTATTCAACATTTAATTATTGAACATTTCACTTCTTTTTTATAATGTTTATTAACAAAATGACCCTGTGACGGGGTGGTAACTAATGTGACAGAGTGATAAGGACAAACTGTTTCTCTATATCATCTGTTGGTTTTAGCCTTCATTTAACATGAGAAAGAGTCAAATTGTAAATTTAACTGAAAGCTTTGGTCTTTAAAAACAGATAGTGAGTGAGTGAAAGAGATAGTGAGTGAGTGAATCAATGAGTGAAAGAGATAGTGAGTGAGTGAATCAATGAGTGAAAGAGATAGTGAGTGAGTGAATCAATGAGTGAAAGAGATAGTGAGTGAGTGACATAGTGAGTGAACCTAAAAAGGTTAACAGTATTAACCAGCGTTGTGACGAGACACGATACTGGGTTCATATGATTGAGACAAGACAAGATTTTAACAGTATTTTTAAGAAGTCTTATTGCTGATTTATGTGAAAATTTCGACCATTAAACAGTTAATTTCCTGCATTCTGGTCAATTTTTCTGCACCAGTTTATGGTGGAAAAGTTTTTATTTATGAACAGAGAAACACAAAATTCAAGTGGCCGGCGACAATTCAAAAAATAAAACTGGCTCTCAGGTGTTTGGAATTCCTTTTAGATATCTTTGTCCTTTAGATCCTTTTCTCAAGTAATCCCTGCTGAATCAGCACATGCTGGCGGTATTAAGTCTTCCCTCCTCTTTAGTGTCTTTGTTTGGGGAAGTAAACTTTTTAAATGTGATTGTGGCACCTTGTCACCTTAACGATAAATTAATCCATTTTATTCAGTTATAAACTTCAGGACTTAATAGCTCCTGTGTTTCAGCAGGTTTTCTGCTCACGTTCAAAACTTTCTGCACATTCAGAATCTCTCACACATATCTTTGTTCCCTGACATGTCGAGGAAAAAGTCGTAGGCTAATATTACAAGAATAGCGTCATCATTCATTGAGAATTCATAATATTTTTTAAGTGTACCTGCCCTATGCTCTGCTATGCATTACTATTGCTCCACTGATAGGATTCCCTTCAGACCAGAAATCTCACCACAAATCCAAGAGTTCAGTCTTAGAGAGGTTTAGTTGAAGGTGGCAAGCCTTCATCCATGCAAACATCCGAAAGACTTTCCGTGATTTGCGCTGAGACGGTGGGGTTGTCACGTGGGAAGGAACGATAGAGTTGCGTATCGTCTGTGTAGCAGTGGAAAGCGAAACTATGCAAGCGAATAATTGCCCCCAGTGAGGTGGTATAAATGAGAAGAGAAGGGTACCCCTGTGGACAGGTAGTGAGAGAAAGACAATTGTCCTTGCCACGACGCATTGTAATGCTCAAATCCCTTACCACCCTGTCACAATAAAACATGTGATTGGGTGGTAAATTGAAGACAAGATCTTTTAGGCTAAATGTTTCCAGGAAAATTTAAATGATGTGACTCATATCAAAGCTGACGCTCAGGAATGATCAGCCTCACAGGTGACTGAATGGAAAAGATGATAAATGATGTAAAAAAGTGTTTCTTGCTGACAGACTATCATGAGTCTCTCTTACTTTAGTTCTATCCATAATAAAAGTCAAATAGGGGAAATAAGAGATCATAAAAAGACATATCTTGAAACTTGTTTTGGTCCTTGTGTTGTTTAAACCTACAATGAACACAAAATATTAACTATATAATGAATCAGTTAACAAATCAAATTAGTTATCAGTTACAGACAGTTATCTGTCTTTATATTTGTAATGTATTATGATTAGCTGCAACGTCCAATCAGTAACTGATATCCAATAAGGTGCGTGTTGGCCAAGACTTCTGTGAAGGCTGTTGTCATGTGTCCTCACTCATGACTCCTCAGAGATCCCTCCTCACTGAACCGCTGTCAAGTGGACTCATGAGCTGTTCATTATTGGTGTGAACACCATTTGAACCAATCAAAGGAATCTATCATTATATGTGTAATTTTAAATAGTACCTATGTATTATTACTCAACTATTTAATGTATTATTATTGTTATTTAAAAAATTTCATATTTATTGGAATAAGTTTTATTATCAAGTCGATTTTCAGTGTTTGCCAGTTTTCCTTGGTGTTTGGTTACATACAAAAAACACATTAAGAGAAAATAAAAAGAAAGACAAAGTACTGCGAGCACAGTTTATCAAAGACCCTTACAGATTCACAGAGTCGCTACTTGGTGTAGCCAAGTCTGGGAAATTGACAAGCACTAAGGAGGAGGTGGAGGAGTTCCTGAGAGAGACCCATAGTGATACAGCAAGAAACGAGCCCTTAGGAGCAAACCCAGATATCTGCAGCACAGAGAAACCAAACAAGGCACTCAGCGTCGCCGAACCATCTTGGAAGGAAATCCAGGAGGTAGTGAAAAACACTAGATCAGCCTCTGCTCCAGGTCCCAGCGGTGTAACGTACAAGGTGTACAAGAAATGCCCAAAATTACTTTGGAGGCTATGGAAGCTTATTGGAAGGTTTTGGGAAAAGGGAACCATCACAGCAAGCTGGAAAAGAGCAGAAGGATGCCTTGTCCTTAAGGAAGAACCATCTGGCCAGTTCAGAACCATCTGTTTGCTCAGTGTAAGGAAAGATCTTCATCTTGGTGCTGGCTAAGGGGATGACTACATACATGACAGAGAACGGTTATATTGACACCTCTACACAAAAGGGTGGGATTCCAGGTTTTTCAGGGTGTCTGGAACACACCGGAATGCCAGGAAGCCATAGGAATGTTAGGTGACCTTACAGTTGTCTGGCTGGAGTTAGCAAATGCATATGGTTCTATCTGTTTATTATGGGAATGAACCTCATTATTACAGCTGCTGGAAAGAAACAAGAGGGCCAAAAATGCCCTTTGGAATCTGACAGCCAGCCATCAGAGGATTCATGGATGTGGAACCATCACAACCACAACCCATATAGAGGTAAGGTGGGTCTTATCAGTGATTGACAGTGCACAGCCTAGCTAGGATGAGGTTCAAGCCCAAGAAAATCAAGGAGCTTGGTGATCAGAAAGGGGAAAATCTCCAGCAGGTTCAAGCTACTTGTGCAAGGGGAAGTCACTTCATCAACTGAGGACAACCCTATTAAATGCCTGGAAAGTGGTATGACAAGTCCCTATCAGACAGGAATAACATCTCAAACACTGAAAAACAAGCAGAGGACTGGTTGAGGAGAATAGAGAAATCTGGACTCCCAGGGAAGTTTAAAGCATGGCTTTACCAACACGACCTACTGCCAAGACTTATATGGTTGGTGACAGTGTATGAAGCCCCATTAACATCTGTGGAAGGAGTGGAGAGAAAGATCAACAAGCATCTACGCAGGTGGCTGGGAGTCCCTCCAAGTTTTACATCAATTGGACTGTACATAAGAGATGGCCAGCTACAACTCGTACAACTAGTCGTCTATCGTGGAGGAGTTTAAAGTAGCCAAATGCAGTCTGGTCATGAACTACAGAGACTCCCAGGATCAGGTCAGAGATGCTGTGGTCATCACAAGATCAGGAAGGACGTGGGCAGCCTCGGAATCTGTGGCCATGGTGGAGGGGGCGCTAAGGCTAAAGGACATCATTGGGAACCCATGTGAAGGAAAGCAAGGATTGGGTTTGACGCACTTCCAGCAATGGGGAAAGTCCAACTCATGGGAGAGGAGAGCCATCGTCCAGGCTGAAGTGAGGAACCTGGAGGAGGAGGCAAGGGAGGCAAGAGCTATTGAGCTGGGGCCTCAAGGTGCCTGGACAAAATGGGACATCCCTGAAAGAAAGATATCATGGGCCGACCTGTGGAAGCTAGAACCATTCCGCATATCTTTCCTGCTGCAGGCAGTCTACGACACCCTTCCAACCCCAGTGAACCTGCATAGGTGGCGATTAAGGGAAGACCCACTGTGTAAGAGGGGAAGTATGGCGCACATCCTGTCGGGTTGCAAGACAGCACTGACCCAGGGAAGATACAGATGGCGGCATGACAAGGTGTTAACCGTGCTCGCGGCTACCTTGGAGCAGGAGAGAAGAAGGAAACATCAAGCTAGAGCAATGTCAATGCGTGCCATCACCTTTGTTAAGGAAGGAGCCAGGCCATCATCCCTGAGCACAGCAAAGCCAAACCTGCTGCAGTCAGCCCAAGGATGGGAGTTGAGAGTGGACCTGGCAAGAAAGCTCCAGTTCCCAGAAGAGACTGACAAACCTGAGGCCAGATGCAGTCTTGTGGTCAACAGAGGGAAAGAAGGTCATCCTCGTGGAACTGACTGTGCCATGGGAGGACGATTGCCAGGAAGCAGCAGAGAAGAAAAGCGCCAAATACCAGGATCTGGTGTAGGAGTGTAGGAACAGAGGCTGGCAAGCTTGGATGTTTCCAGTGGAAGTGGGATGTCGAGGATTCCCTGCTCAATCGGTATGGAGTCTGTTGACAGCAATAGGATTGAGAGGAAACGCAAGGACATCTATAGCTCGTAGATTGGGGAAGGCAGCTGAAAGAGCCTTCTGCTGATTATGGAATCGGAGGGAGGAGGCTGGATGTTTGCAATTTTGTGGTCTGCTTACTTCATTGGTCCACTTTGTATTCAACAAAATGTTGCAAAACATTTATTTAAACAGAAACAGCAGTGCGTTGAACACCCTGTTGTGTTACATACGTGCACTCTTCGTTCCCTCTGCTGAATGCTGCCCTTTTCTACACCTTAAAATAGTGAGTTTATCTGAAAATGTATGCCAGGCATAATAAAGGGACCATCACTAATCACCAGATTGTATTAGTTAAAAATACAATAGGCTATATGATAACCCTTGGTAGACTAATAATTAATTCATAAATGTATTTCTAGATTAAATCTGGAGTCGGAGATTGTGTCCAAAATTACGGCCTAGTTTACTCACCACTATATAAAACACACAAATATAAGCCTAGTGAACAGTAAATTGACATTGTGGACACTTAATACACTGAGAGTGTGCTGCAAAGGTTCTTAAAGTTTTATCACAGTTCTCAAAAATTAAATTTGGTCTAGAACCCAAGCCCTCATGAATACATTTAAAATAAATTTCAACAAATATGACAAAAAAATGCTTCTCACAAAAAATGCCTACTCAAGCTTTAACCAGTCATAATATCCACATTAACCTATTTTCAATAGAGGCAGAATCATTAAAGAAATTACTCAAACTGATCAAATTATTTCATTTTTAAACTAAGAAATAAATGTCAATAGTGTGTCCATCCATACCCAGCTGAGTACAGGTGCTGGACACCGCACTGCATTTGGATAAACCTCTATAATGGTAAAAAGCCTGTATCATCCAGCACTTTTGAATGAAATGGTCTTGATAGCTGTGACAGTGTGAGAACAGCAAAAAGAATACAGATACATGTTTCAGGCAGAGACGCCTCTTCTGTCTGAGGATATGGTAGTGCAAGAGTACTTGCTGTAAATGTGGCTGATGTTGTGAAACTGTGTGATGAAACTGCCAGCAGATACAGTTTGAGAAAGTATCAGTGCAGAAACAAACTGGGTTACCTTACCACAGGTACACAGGAAACATGCGCTAACCTCATGGAGGTTCAGATGAACAGTTCCCCCTGCAAGATTTTCCCTCTACAACTACATGCATGGAGTTAAATGTGTCTCACACATTGGTCCCTGATTCTGTAGTGCTGTCATTTTCTGTGGTCAAGGCAACCGCTGATGTACTCTCACTTTCTGAATCGCTTATCAGATCAACACAAAAACCCGACAGACTTTTTTGTGGTTTGTCAAAGTGTTGCAATGAAACTTAGCATGAACACAAACACTTGCATCAACTCTGCATCTTCTAGATTCTGTTTGTTGAAAATATATGGGCTTGGACAACAACAGTTTATTTCTTACAACATAGTTGAGAAACATACCAGAACCATCGAAACAACAGAAACAACTGAAAGGCCAAAGCTAAAAAAGACCCCAATCATTCACTTCATCTTCTTTTACAACATTCGACCCAACAAACTGAAGTTCAACACTGTCCCTAATGTTGGCTAGCAACCGATGCCCTTCTTTACATTGTGGGTAACTAAGGAGAGAGGAAGGGGCTGTAGTGTTTGCAGTTGTGAAAAGCAGTGTTTTTTGGTTTTGTGAGGAAAAGAGAGAGTGATGGATGGAGGGCAGGGGGGTTGGGGAAGGCTTAAGTTGAACACCGTGGTCGGTAATATATGCGACCCTATTGTGGTGAATCAATGCACCGTGCAATAATGGGGGGTAAGGAGGGGTACAAAGCTATAGGGGAGCTATGACGAGATGTTTTGCCTTCCTCATGGTTTGCCCGCCTCACTTAGAAACACACTTAAGACCTTGCAGTGTTAACTAGTGTCTCATCGGAGTTAAGGTGCTCCCTCCATTCATATCTTTATTGTTATTTTTCTTACTGAAGAGCTGGCCAGAGGCAAGAGCCCAAGGGCAGACACATGAAGACTCAATAATTTTGTTAAAAGGACAGAAATATGCTGTGATACTGGTCACAGTTTCTACATTGTCTAAATGTTTCTGCGTGGTCTAATGAATGTACATGTGTGGTCTTCCTCTGCACTCACAGTACTGTGCAATCTCTGCTAAAGGATGTGTTGTTGGAACAAAATCTAAAGAAAAAAGGTCTACCAGCATGAAGTGAGGTGAGAACATTTTCATTTCATGTAGAAATTCTAGTACAGCTTTTAGGAAAAGTGCATAGTTAGTACAATACAATACAATAAATAGTTTGAACTTTTCTAGTTGACATTATTGCACTGTGATGAAGGAGGAAGTTTGGTGTGAAGCTAAGCTCTTTTTAATAGCAAACTAAGCAGAAGATGAGCAGTTACTTAAAGTAAACCATAAAGTAAAGTCATATGTGTTAGAAATGTCACAAAATTTTTTAAAATTAATAATTACTGTACGAGTATCAGATGTTGCACCACTCCTGCAGAATTAGTTAAAGGAGGAATTCTTGTGAGAGACCACGCCAATCAATTAAAACTGATTTGCTGAAGGCTGGCAGAGTAGAGGGAGCAGTTGTTTATAGCCTCATGCTCTGTTTCAGCCTCCCGCTTGTGAAAGCGCAGACTATGAGAACAAAACCAAAGTATTGTATCTGAATAAAGATGACAAAGAACAATAGGAGCCTCTGTACAGACAAGGCAGAGAAAAATGCGAGAGGAGGGGTGTGTGTGTGTGTGTGTGTGTGTAGAAGTGTGTTATGACAGATTACTTAACTATGGGTTTGGGTCAATGCATATTCATCCATTTTGCAAGAGGAAAATACTTGTAAGGCTTGCTCAGTTCAGCTAAATGTCTTTTAATATTTGAACTAACAATATTTTCAGCATGCATCTTTAAAAGATTAGATTAAAAAATAATAAATAAAGCATTCACAAAAGGCTAAAAGGTGAAATTAGATTTCTTAAAGCTGCCCAACTTAAGTTTATATATGAACAATGTATGAAATTACTATGTGTAATGTGATAGGTGTTGATCAGTGATGCAATGATGAACCCACAGATTATTATCAACTCTATCAACTCTGCAGTTTCCCCTCAGCTCAACAGAGCATTTTAGCATCTTTTAGCTCACTGTTTTGGATTTCCGGTCCACAACTTCACTGTTGTCTGCTGCATGTGTAAATTAATTAGTTGTTTGTCGCCCCATCAACTTTACTAGGTGAAACTATGTAAATATTGTAGCAGAGAAGTAAGGTACCACCCTATATTTCAAGTAAATTTCCAAAGACAATTCGGAAACTGAGACTTTAAAAGATTTGTTTTGTAAATGACTGGTGAAGCTATTCCATTCAAATTTAAAAGTTGGCCTGTCATCTGCCATGCCCATTAAATGTTATCAAATTAGATTTATGAATTTATTTTGCATTGCAAAAACCATTGGTTTATTTTATTTTATGCAGGAAGGATGTGATCTAGCTACTCACTCCATTTCCAGGACATGATTTCACAGAGCAGAGGAAGAATTTGGGAAGGCACAGGGAGGCAGGTGCACTGGTTTATTCTTGCGTACCTTCTCCTCCTGGCTCTACCATGCATGGGCTTCCTACCCAACTTTTGGTCTCGAGTGTTAACACTGTCCTGGGACTCGCGCACACACCAGTACATCACGGAGCAGGCGATTCTCAATGTCACCCTAGAGACTTTGAGGGGTGGCAAAAAACACCAGGCAAGCCATGCAGAGGAACAGGTGAGCTGATGTCTGAAGTCAGGTTATTTACTGTACATCCAGTATAAAAATAGTGCTGCTGCTTTCTACTATTACACAAACGGATCAATAAGATGTTTATTGTATTAAAATCTGAACAGTTTCAATGAATGCACAAGGAAGGAACTTCTCTTCTTCTTAGTTCATATTACATTGTGATATTTGAGCACAGAACAACATCTTGTTCCAATGATGGTAAAAACAAAAATCATCCTGTATCCCTCTCAGACCAGACTGGACCGTGGCTTCTGGAGAGCTGTGGGAGAGGTGGTGAAGTCCAACGCGGCCATGGACTTCCTGAGCTCCACCAGGTCCGACCCGGTGTACCACTTTGATTCAGAGCACGTGGACAGCGCCATAGAGATGTTACGGCAGTTCTGGGCTCAGACTTTGCTTTCAGTACGGGCCAAAGAGTACCAGAGTGCTCGTCACAGTTTGGGCCAGCTATTTCACTCCCTGCAGGTACACAGCAGCACTGTAATTAAGACACCAACGTCAAAAGATGATGTAATGTGATAAAACAGATAACAAAAGAAAAGAAAGATTGGACAGGATGAAGAGCTCTTTTTAGGATTATGTTTTGTAGATTCTCTTCAGTCTTGACTTTAAACAAACATGGCTCACATTCACTGATCAGAGTGGTGCTAGTCGTGGTGTTTGTTATCTTGTTGCCCCCAAAGCGATCAGGAGATTGTAAAAATGGACAAACTATTCTCCAAAAGAGGACAGCACATTCTCCACCTCAACATTAGAAGGTTTTTATAAAGATCAACAAACTTAATCTGCTCACCAATATATGCAAGGTAGGAGAGTGCTTTACTGAAATAAATAGCAATGTGATAGCAATATATCTATTGCTATTACATTGCTCAGAGAAGACGTTGAAGATCAAACAGAGAATTATATTGTGATCAGATGAGACTGGAATCGTAAAAGGCCAAGGAGTGTGTGTATTATGTTAGATCAGACATCTGTTTTAATCACAGAACAGAGCTTTGTAATAATTATATTGAATCCGTGTGGTCGGATATCTTATTACCGAAGTCTAAACATTAGAATAACCTTCATGATCTTTTAGAGGAAATCTTTTAAGTTTGAAGATCTGGCTTCAGGAAATCCTACTGCACTGACACTTCTATCTTACTGACTACAACAGGAAAGAGATAATGTGCTAAATTCTATGTTATGATCAACATGAAAGAGATACCTCCAAAAGGCATTTGTTAATGTAGATAATATCATTCTACTGACCAAGTTAAGAGCTTTGCGAATTTAATAACATGAAGCTAACATGGATTGGCTTGTGTGGGAGATAAGAAACAAAAAGTGGATGTGGATGGGACTCTGCCCAAACCCAAGCTCCTGAAATATGGGGACTCTCAGGGAAGTGTTTTAGGCTCCTTGTTTTTTTGTTATACATTATTAAAATAATTAATAATATGAAATCTGCCGGCTCATGTGACCTTTTTCTATATGCAGATGATTCTGCATTATTGGGATCTCGCAAAGATTAATCAGAGGTTAAAAAAGTCCTGAGCTCTGAAATATTCGATATCAGTAGATGGTTATCTGACAATAAGTCAGTCCATCTTTGTAAAACTGAGGCCATACTCAGGTAAAGCTCAAGAAGGCTCCAGGTTTTAGGATTGTAAGGGGCAACACTGAGGTCACAGCCTTATTAGAGGAGAGCATGGCTCAGATAGTGCTCACCAAAGTTAACCAAAACATCAGATTTCTGGTTAGAATATCAGTTTTTTTTATCTTAAGAGACATTGACAGGGGCTCTTGTGCAGTTTAATTTTGATGATATATGCTGCACCTGGTATACAAATGCACCTATGAAAAAGAAGCTTCCTGAAGTTGCTAAAAGAACTGGCGCAGTTGATCCTTAATCTTACACATTAGCTCGTGTTATCAGCCTTAGATGGCTGAGAGATGTAAGACAGAGTTTAGAAGCGTCAGAAGCAATAGTATCTGTTAGGCTATGGCACTTTGTTGGCATTGTATATTGCTATGATTGTATGGATTCATTTAATTTTAATTTATACAAGATAATAGATTTTGTTATATGTTCTATAGTGCATATCGTGACTGAAAGATTTGTGATGAAATATTTATGAGGGTGATGTTCAAGGTTTTATTGTTTATGTTTATGGATTAATATAATAAAAGTTCAATTAATCAATCAACCAATAAATCAATTAATCAATCAAGCAGTTATCTTATGAGTGGTTCATCATCAATGATATGATCAAGATAAATGCTAAGGTTGTCCTGAATGAGTTCACTTTGGCAAAGTAAACTCCAACACTCAAGTTGTGGTCTTTTAAGATCTCATCCTACATGTGCAGTTTAGGTTTTCTCTATTTAAGTTCTGCCCTGCTGCTTGCATGGATATTAATATGTAAGTTGAAATACTGAGATGGCATTTAAATCAAAATGCGCTGGCAAAAATGTGAGTAATGCTTTGTCTTTCAAACTTCTGTTATGCCAGGACTTCTACAGCCACAGTAACTGGGTGGAGATGGGCCAGCGCTTCATTTACCTCCACCTGCTGCAGCCAGAGGAGCCTGCCATACCTGTGGCTAAAGGTCATTCATGTCTTCACACCTGTGATTACACAACCGCCCACTTTAACAGATCAAAAAGGGATCCAAGGGCTGGGGGATGATTAAAGATTATTGCTTATCAATTTTCAGCAGAATATCATCCTGATGATATGATCTTCTACAGGATTTCTAATCACAGAATGAGTTATTAATGTTTAGTTTTACATCAATGAACAGTTTGGTTTCATGTAATGTACAGTAGAACACAGTTCACTAATTTGAACAAGAGCTTGATTTTTTCATGCTTTATGTGATTTCATTCGTTTACCTAACGTCGATTGTATCATAATTTCAGTCATATCACCCGCCACTTAGAATTGGATTTTTAAACAGCTGATGTACAAGTTTGTACAGCTAGTCATGCTATATAAAACCACATTTTAAGTCATATTCTTTTTATAGTTTGTAGATTCTCTGCCTTTTGACAGGTACTTTTTACTGTGATGTAAACCTGGCATTATCCAGGTATATCAAGTTAAATCTAAGTAATCTCAGATGATGGCCTCGATAAGTATAGTGTTTTATTGATTCTCTGAATGCTTGTTTCAGTAATACATTTGTAACTATTGAACTTTTGGCAGCTGGAATGTGGACCCAACAGGGACAGACACTCAGGCTTGACAGGCTGACTTAAAGCTAATCTAACTAGATGAAAGATCAATGGTTCCTCAGTTAGAGCAAAGGTCAAAACGAATGTAACAGGGCTCATACCAAGAACATAGCAATCTGGCTGGTTCTACAACCACACCTACTAAAATAACCAACATTCTAGCACCTAAACAGTGGAAACTCTGACTATCCTTTCTATACACTGTGGTTATTAATGACCAGTGGAAAACAGGTGTGCAAGCAGGTGATGGACAGAGGTGGGAAAGCTAGAAATAAAGGCAATTTGAGGTGGAGCTGCAATGATTAGTGTTTTTATCTATAAGTCGAATTGCAGACAAAAGAATAACCCAACTATTTTGATAATGGGTTAATTGTTTCAGCCATTTTCAAGCAAAAATGCAAAACATTTTCTGGTTTCATCTATAGCAGCAAATTGAATATCTTAAGGATTTAGATCTAAACTTTAAGACAATACCTTGGCTATTTTTTTTTTCACAATAACATGTACTAATCGATGGATTGATTAACGGAGAAAATAATCAGCAGATTCATCTATACTGAAAGTAATTGCAGCTCTAATCTGAGGTATAGGTTTTAGATAGATTTTAAATTGAGGACTTAGGTGAAATTTTTCTAACATACATATTTTGGTATTATGCCACTATGTGTTGTGTTGACCAAAGCAAAATCATAATGCATATGGATGATTAGTGCTGCTACAGTATATCAAACTGATATACAGTGGTCCATCTTTGTACATAAAGTGAACTTGATCATTCAATCCCAAAACCCAAACAAAGATAATAGCAAAAGATTTGTGTTTTTTAAAAGGGTTTAGTACTGCTTTAACATTAATACATTAACCATTCTTTCTTTCTGTCCACAGAAGACACTCCTACCTGTATGGAGTGCTTCAGTGTCACCTGTCGAGACAACCTGCTGCCAAGACTGACAAGCACACAGCAAGACTCCCGGCTGCTCACCACTGGCTACTTCAGCACTTTCCCTCCAAAACCTCAGGGTATGCCAATAAAACATCAGCCATCAAGAGCTGCAGTCCTGCCAAAAAGCAAAGAAATATGTACATTCGTATTAAAGTTTTCTACACAGAATGTTTTGACAGCTTTTTCATTTTTAAACTCCGTATAAGGCTTTAAAGATAATGACTATTTTTTATTCAGGAAAATGTAGTCATGGAGGTATTCTGGACAGTAGCCGCTATATGGGGGCCAAAGGAGGCATCAACAAGGACAGCACCTCACCTTTCTTCTCCCCTCACCATTACCTCCATGTGGAAGCTGCCACTTTGGCTACTGAGGCCACGCTGAGTGTACTGAGAGACCTCAGAGACACTGTGGGCAACAAAATCTTCCTCCGGTAGGTGTTGATGTTTTTTTTTCCCCCGAGGAGAAGATGTTGAGTTTGAGACCTTCCAAAACTTCTTTTGACAGGCTTTTCCACGTGAAGCAGATCCCTGCGTTGGTGTTTGTCATAGACACCACAGGCAGCATGTTTGAGGAGATCACGGCTGCTCGCCTCAGGGCCCACTCCATCATCCAGAGCAGAGCCAGCAGACCTGGGCAGCCTGGCACCTTTCTACTTGTGCCCTTCCATGACCCAGGTGAGGGTACAGATACTGGCCAAAGTATGGAATGAAAACAGCCCTGCATACAGCTGGAGCAAAAAGGCAGTACACTATGGAGTACTACTGCACAGATTACAAAAGCTGTATAAAGCATTTTTGTGGCTCCAGAGGAATCTGCATGAGGTCTGACACATTTGAAACTCTGAAAAGTTTGAAAATGAAAAAAATCTGGTGAGATCTGAGTGTGTGATTGCTCTGTAGCCCACTCCTCATGACTGCTTGGGGCTAGCACTAGAATGACACACTGAACCTCCGACCAAACAATGGTGGTGCAATGTAGGCACCAGATTTTCAACAAGGAAGAATAATGTGTGGAATAAGAAGACAATATCTCTGGTTCCGATCTGTAGAGAGCTCAACAAACCTGTTCAATAAAAAATTGTTAAAACAAACAATAAAATAGTCTGGTGCCTAACCCGTAAAACCACATTTTTACTCTTTGGTTTTTGTACAGAATAAACAAGATCCAGTGTGTTAACTCGTGTGTTAACTAGATTTTGTTACTTTTACCCCCGCTTTCATTCTCTGTGCTTAGCTAACGAGCCGCTTGCTGTAGTTTAGATGAATTTATAAGAGTGTATTTCTCTTAAAATGTTGAACTATGCCTTTGAAAAGGCTGAATTTTGTAGTAGAAATTAAACCTTTGGTGTGATGGTTAACATTCTGATGGATGTGCTGTTATTTCTGCTCAAAAACATTTCTATCTACTGTACTCTGCAGAGGTAGGACCAGTGTATGAGACCGATGACCCAAAACAGTTTATGGAGCACATGGAGAACCTGATGGCGCTGGGAGGGGGAGACGAACCAGAGATGTGCCTCTCTGCCATTCAGGTACATTTAGATGGTTTCTTCTGTAACACTCAAAGTAAAGTGATTAGGTGTTTGCATGAGTGTGTGAACACATGTACAGTATGGGGAATCGCATGCACACATAGCAGCTAACTTCCCAACTTGCTGTGTGCTTTCAGCTGGCGCTCACTCACAGTCCACCGCTGTCAGAGATCTTTGTGTTCACTGATGCTTCCCCTAAAGACGCCCACTTGTTTGATGCGGTGAAAGCCCTCGCACTTGAGAAAAAGAGCAAGGTAGGTTTTCATGTTAAAGATAATTCTGCTTTTAAAAAAGGTGCATTGTGGCAGCAAGGGGACTGCAATCACACAATATGTGATTTCAGCTCAACCGTCGTTCATGTTATGGGCTTTCCCACAGGTGACCTTTCTCCTAACCGAAGACCCCAACTACACAACAGAGAGCAGAGTAAGGTGGAGGAGAAGGAGGAGGAGGAAGAGGAGGGAAGCTTTGTCCTCTGATCGTTTCTCTCTTTATTCTTCACTGTCCTCTCTGTCAGGAGGACTCACGATATTCACCACGAACTCTGACATCCACAGGGTCTCTACCATAGTGGAGGATAACACAGCAGCTGACAAGGTCGGACAGACAGATCATTTGATACATTTTACACACTCAGTTGCCCACATTTAAACAGGTTTTAAAGGCAGAGAAGGCAGCTACATCAGTGGCTCCGAACACTTTTGGCCTCTGACTACTAGCAAGTAGACATTGCTTGCAACTCCACATCAGTGTTTGCTTCCGCATGTCTACTGATACCTTGGTTTATTTTATTAAGCCTGAAGAGGTACAATTTTTCAGTAAAACACAACAAAACAAAGGCAAAGATTAGAGGAAAGCTTAAAAAAATTAACACTTTGTGAGTCAGAAATTTTCCCCCCCAGCTTTGTTAATTATCTGAGCAGGTGGCGTACAGTGTGGCTTTAACTTTCGTTCTGAAAACAGCTTCCTGTAAAACAGTAAAGTTGCAGGCTGAAACAGTGAGCTTAAAAACAGTACAATGTTCTGTGGAGCAGGGTTTGTCACTACCAGACCCTTTTAAATACAAGGAAATTTTTATTATAGACACTTAAAATCTTTAGTATAATAAGTGGAAATGTGCATTTATTGTTGGATATATGAAGCACATTTTTTTCTCCTTCCTCCACAGGTGACACTCCTCCATGTAGAAAGTGACCAAGAGTTGATGTCCTCCCACATCTTCCGAGTTGACAGCTCAGTAAGAAACGTCACACTGCATGTCACTGGCATCCTGATAAGGTGTATCCTTACCAGTCCATCAGGTAACTATAGGGCAAATGTCTCAGCCATGTTGAATGACACTTTGCTACATTGTAGCAAATATATATATATCACAGTATCTGCTGTTTGGGGGTCACGGCCCCCAGTGCTGCGATTGCCTCTGGCACCACTGTTGACATTCCCAACTACCTTAGGAGGTGTCTTCCATTTTGACCTTGGGACTTCCAGCCCATACTCATGGCAGATGTTCCTACGTGTACACTATGCCAGCTACCTGGTTATGGCGTTCCATGTACGCACTTCCTGCCTGCATCTTACACCCTGCTGTTATGTGCCGTACTGTCTCAGGGGTATATGCACAGTCTGCACCTGGGGTCCTGCCTGGTGTGGTAGACCCCAGCCTCTATTGATCATGCACTGAGTGCCTGTTCTTGTGCCGCCATGAATAGTTTCTGTGCTGTCCTTCAGTCCAGCCTTTTCCAGCCACTCGTAGGATTTCTTGATATCAGCCACTTCTTCTATTTGTCTGTGGTACATGCCGTGCAGTGGCTTCTTCATCTTCCTTGTCCTCACCCTCGGGTTTCTGCTGCCTGAGGTAATCACTCCGGGGTATCTGAGGTAGGCTGGTAGCTGGTGGCCTAAGGATAACCCCGCCCGGGAATCAAACCCACGATCACCTGTAGCAAAGTCAGTGGCATTAACCACTGAGCTATCCTGGAGCGTATATATGTGTGTATATATATATATATATATATATATATATATATATATATGTATGTATTTTCTTCTGAGAACTACTGTCTGAACTGCACTTTGTACTTGCTCACACAGTCATCCATTACCGCAAACTTTCTCCCAGTTACTCAACTTCCTCTCCTTGTCAGACCAAAGCCAGTCTCTGTTGAGCGAGCAAAGCCCTCTGGCAGAGGTGGAGCGCTTCGATGGTCTGTACCGCATCAGCCTACTCTCTCCTATGCAGCCAGGCCAGTGGAAACTCCAAACCAAGAGTGATGGACATCTCATATTCAATGTAATAGGTAAAATACATGTTTTGAATGACTTTGAAAAAATCCACTAACACATAAACTGGTACAAAAGTTATTATGTACTTTTTTTTTATGTACCATTTAAGATTTGTCATTTAATCTGCACCCCCAGCTGACAGCAGTATAGATTTCCTGTATTACTTTGCCACTGTAACCAATGAGACACACCCAGGTCTGGCCAGAGTCGAGGGTAGTCCTGTGGCAGGTAAGTGATGGTGATTTTTGTCTTTGTGACAACTTATTACACCTAGTCTTACACCAAGGAATGTGCCTGCCATTTAGCAAAACTGCCTTCTTCCTAATTTATTTTCCCAGGTGTCCCTGCCTTTCTGGTTGTGGCTGTGACAGGCCTGGCTCCAGAGGAGGAGGTATCTTTCAGTCACTTGACGCTGCTGGGAGGTGATGGTGAGATCGTCCAGCTGGTGAAGCTGAATTCTTCCTCCTCTTCATCATCCTACTCTGTGGAGGAGCTGGTGGGATGGGTGGACTCTGTTCCCAGAGTTTCGTTCTATGCTCGACTAACAGGCCAAGACCGCAGAGGAAACAAGCTGGAGAGGGTTTCAACAGAGATGGTTCAGCCCACTCACGTTGAAATACAGGTTATAAGTGGTTCAATTCTGTTTACTCAGGTGTTGCTTTAATGATGTTTATTCCTCCAACATAATACCTGTTCTGTCAAACAAAATCAGTGTTCTTCAGTGATCTACCATGCATTTAAAGCTGCACTAATCAATATTTTTATATAAACAAGTAACTACATGTGCCCATGGAAAGGTGCTGATTTTAGTGACAAACAATTATCATCCGATTCTGCAGTCCTCCACAGCTTTAAGGAGCATTTTAGTGTCTTTTGGCTCACTGTTTTGATTTTATGGCCTGCAACTTAACTGTTTTGCTTCAGCCATTTCCACTTTTGCTAACATAACACTGTATGTCAGTGTCATGACTACTGCAGGTTCTGCTGCTCCCAAGTGGACAAATTAATTATTGCTGCTTATTATTATTATTAGCAATAGAAACCAATGTAGCACTAAAATAGCCAATCTGCTGGTTGTGTTACATTTACATGTAGAGTTAAAGTCTTATGA
Organism: Micropterus dolomieu; assembly: GCF_021292245.1. Classification (NCBI taxonomy): domain Eukaryota; kingdom Metazoa; phylum Chordata; class Actinopteri; order Centrarchiformes; family Centrarchidae; genus Micropterus; species Micropterus dolomieu. Next base: position 13,386,620 of record NC_060166.1, read on the forward strand.
CTTTTCCCTAACTTTCCATACACATCTCTGTGTTTACGCTTTTTCTGATTCATACAATTTCACATTGATGTACCATAATCCACTCGGTTTACTGTGATAGTCTTTCATAGTTTGTGTGTCTCTATCTCGTCAGGTGTATTCTGTCCCCCGCCTGGTACCTGGTCACAGCACAACGGTGAACTTTGACATCCTGAACCATGGCCCGGCCCGACCCTTCAGTCTGACTGCTGATGACGACTGTGGATATCTTCATAAGAGAGGGCCTCACAGGTAGTTTCACAGCTTTTGAGGACTGTTTTCTCTACAGTAGTATATAATTTGAACTATGGGGACATTTTTCTTCTTTAAGTTTGAGTTTCTGTCCCTCAGGTTTCATGTTGCGGAACAAGGGTCTTTCCGCGGTCAGGTGGACCTCCACACTCCTGCCACGGCTCAGGCAGGAGCAACTGTCACCCTTACCCTCACTGTGCATGCTCTTGACTCACCAGACTCAAATTATGCAGTGGCCTACTTGACTGTGGTCCCCCCGGTGAGCACTAACTAAAGACTATAAAGATACAATTTGTTTGTAGTCTACTTTTATTGTTTTTTAAAGACTTCTGCTGTGGCAATTCAAACTGCTTTACATAAAACATTAAAGCAACATGGAGCAGTATAAAAAGACATTTAAATACAATTAAGGAGTTAGATAGATAACAAAAACAAGATAAAACCAGAGAGTAAAAGTTAAAGTAGAGTGTAAGATATTAATCAACAGCCTCACATTTGATTTAATAAAACTGAGAGTACAGATTATTCATTCATCTTACACAGGTTAATAGACTTTCTGTGTAAGGCACTGATATCACTTCCTCTTGCAGGATCCTGACACGTCCCCACCATCCTGCTCCCCGACACACGTGCAATCTACCTGTCCTTCCATTTGCAACGAGTCTAGCTGGACTGTATCTTTGGTCGTGTCAGACAGGGGGCGCTCCGGCCTCGCTGCTCTTCAGCTACAGAAGGGTGAAGGCATTGTGACTTTATTCCACAGCCTCCCACCGAAAGAGGACAGCCTGGGAGAGGCCCAGTCCAGTCCCGACCAGGAACAGGAACACAGGGACAAGACCAAAAGCAGAGACCACGACCAGCAAAACAAGGCCAGATTACAGAAAGGAGACCTCCCTTTAAATGTATCTGAATGGGATCTGGGTTCATCTCAGCCACTGTGGGTGAGGTACACATCCAGCTGCTGCTCTGCTCAGGCAGAGCTGCTGGTGTGGGACACAGCTGGAAACATGAAGCGCTGCCGTCTAACATCTGGCCAGCAGAGGCAGCCAACAGACACGAGTATAGATACCAGTGGGGCTGAACGGATTACACTTACAGGTGTCTTTGTCTTGTTGGGTCTGCTGTGTTCTTTTATGCTTTAGGTGGATGTGATTACAAATGTTTTGCAGGTCAAACCAATCTACGTGTTGATCACTGGATTCCAGCAGCCCACACACAGAGCTACACAAAAGGACAGAGACAGATCAAACTGCAAGAACAAATGTATTTTGAAATAGGTGCACTTACACTTTAAGTGCAAAGAAACATGTCTTGTTGCTGAATATGTGCTTGCTACTGTTTTTCTAAAGAAGATACACTTAATAAAGAACGAATCACTTTAATGTTACTGTCAATGACTTGAATTATTTGACACCACTTTTTTAGCCACAGAATAATACAACTGTTTTGGATGTAAAGGATTTTTTCCTTTACATCCAAAACAGTTGTATTATTCTGTACAAGTAAATAGAGATTAAGAATGCATCCATGCATGAAGTCTATTACACACTTAAGATTCACATTATTCTTTACTTTACATCAGTGGTTCTCAACCTTTTCTGGGCCAGCGCCCCCCTATCCATTATCCAGGTCCCTTACTGCCCCCCATCAAAAAAGATGTTTGCCCTGAATGTTGTTGATTTTTTTATTGTTACTATTGTTATTAAAAACATGGAAAAGGTAACAAAAACGCCATGTGAAAAGTAATTATATCTAACTAATAAGTGAATGTTCCTAGAATATAATCTAGTGAGGCTCTCCGCCATTCTTATTGCTTTTAAATATTTTTCTCCTGTAAGTTATTTAATATCATCCCTGCTGAGTCAACACACATGATTAAGTCTTACCACTTCTTTTGTGGGGAAGTAACCTATTTAAATGTGTTTGTGGCCTCTTTTCATCTCAGTGATAAATTAATCTGTTTTAATTCAGTTATTGACTGGACTTTATTAGCTCATCTGTTAATAACTTACCATAACTCAGTGTTTCCCACAGAATGACAGTGTAACTGTGGCGCAGTTTACAGCATGCTAGCCTCGAAAACCCAGCTGTTTCCTAACGTTAATTTAGCTCTCCTTATTAGCTAGGCTCCTTACATGCTTGCTAATAACTTTTAATAGCTAGGTCTCTGACAATAAAAGCGTTATGTTGAACAGATTTGTGCAGCTGTGTTAACGAGGGAGAGAGAGAGAGCGAGAGAAATCGAGAGACGAGTGAAAGGATGTTCTGCGCGAATATGCGCTGCCTGCAGCTGAAATACGATTTTAAATAGGCCTAGTAAAACAAAAATCGAAAATCAATAGCCTATGTGGCGGTCAGCGCTGATATTGTGGCAGACCGCCACAAATAAATGAACATATGGGAAACACTGTAACTTATCTGCTCATGTTCAAAACGTTCTGCACAATCAGAATTGCTCCCACATATCTGAGTTCTCTGACATGTAAATAAAAAAAGTAGTAATGGGAGACTAACGTCATTTGCCTATTTAAAGAGAATTCATAATATTTAACTACATGCCCTATACTGCATTATGTTACTGATTCGCTGGAAGTTTCCTCTCGCGTGCTCATGCCAGGGGAAAACGAATAACTAACAGACAACACCTGTGATCAGACAGAAAGCTCACGAATAATTCCACACGATAACTTCAGCACCTCTGATAAAGCGCCGCTTACAATCCCAACAGAGCAAGACAGGGCTTCAGTTACATTTTTATAGCCTACTGAAACTACTGTATATGTCCGCTTTGGCACAAACTGTCTGCGACTCACAGCGTGAGGTGGGTCCACGTCACTTGATGGTGTCGACAGCGGAATATCTCTCTTATAAATGTGTAACCACTGCAATAACAAGATGTTCACGGTTTATTCCTCAGAGAAATAAACACTTTTCCACAAAGAAAGAGAGCGTCAACGTTCCAGAGTTTACACAGTAAACGCCATGTGGGTAAAATTTTAGAGATGATACTCTGACTTCCCGTTCCTGTGAAAGCAGCACGAAGCTGCACCACAAGTAGCTGATGGAGAAAAAAAATACACAGTCTCGTCCAGTCGCAGTGGACTAAACTGGCAGGTTTTTAATGTTGCAGACCACAGTTTTTTGCAAGTAGTTTAAAGTTTAAACTCGTATTGTTGTGAATCTTAAGTGTAAACTCGCCTTACAATTTCCAACCAACAAACGCCCCCCCCTCCAAAATATTGGTTCCAGCGCCCCCCATCGTCCTCGGAACACCCCCTGGGGGGCGGTACCGCCTCCGTTGAGAAACACTAGAGGACTTGGTGTTGTCCGTCCGGTCCATTCTTGCTCATCCTAGAGATAATTTACATTCACACTGAGAACTGATTAACTGTTTGTGCAGTTACACATTACCTGACAGATTATATAGTGAATGTAAAGGCAGGGAAAACCTGGAGACAAAGAATATTGGATAAGAAGAATTAGACTGGGTTAAGACTGAGCTTTTGGCCATGTTGAATAAAAAATGCACAAGAAAATGCAAGCAAGTGGAGTTGGAGGAGAGAGGACACTGGGGAAGTAAGATGGAGTTTCTCCTGGCCGTGGCGGGAAATGTTATCGGCCTGGGCAACGTGTGGAGGTTTCCTTACCTCTGCTACAAAAACGGAGGGGGTAAGCAAATATGATGCTCACAACCTGTTACCCAAATTCTGTGGTACAGATACACAATGTTGTATACTTTGTACATTCAGGTGCATTCCTTGTGCCATATCTGGTATTCGTGGTGACCTGTGGCGTACCCCTGTTCTTGCTGGAGATGGTCATAGGCCAGTATACCCAGGAGGGCGGCATCACTTGCTGGAGGAAGCTATGCCCACTGGCAGAAGGTATACTGTTCAGGACTTTATTGTAGCAGAGCAAGGCAAACACGTCCTCTGCTGTAAAAACCACACAGAGCTGGACCAAGATTCACAGAAAACTGGACACATATCATAATGACTGATTAGCTCCAAAAGTAGCTGGTAGTTTCATTGTCGGTCCCTTTGCCACTGTGGAAAGTTCCTTTCTTTAGCTAGGGCAGTTCAATGTTTCATTGTGTTCACAATGGAACCCCGAGAGAGGCGGTAACACATTACCCACCAAATGAACGGAGCAAACACATCCACATATCATATCAGAGCTCTTTCATGGTGGTCAGTACAAGGCAAACATTTACAAAAGTATCACTCACTCTGTGACCCTAAATTCCAAGGTTAAAAAAATGTATTAATATTTAAAGACATTTTCAGTTGTATAAGTTTTATTTTAATTTTACTGATTTTGCTCGACTAAGCAGTTTTTGTAGATTTGGTCAGTCAGATTCCTGTGACCCTGAACAATAAGTGGTTTGGGTAAATTAATAACTGGAGGAAGTAAGGTTCTGATAATGACTGTCTGTAACAAAGCACTACATCTGGGCCCGCAGGTATCGGTTATGGCGGGCAGTTGATCCTCTTCTACAGCTGTATGACCTACATCATTATTCTGTCCTGGGCTTTGCTCTACCTGGTGTTCTCCTTCAGCTCCCAGCTCCCTTGGGCCAGCTGCAACAACTACTGGAACACAGGTAAAATGGAAACTGTCAAACTACTAACATTTGAATGATGTACTGATGTCAAGATGCAGATATCAGAACATTTTATCTCAATTACAGACCCTTACTGTGATTTAGTTTTGAACATAATGTTGGAAGACTTGTGAGAGAGATCAAAATAGGGATGGTCAAAATCAGAGCAACAGAGGCCGAGATATCCTCACCGTTGTTCCCTAAGGGTCAAGATTCAAAAGCACTGGTTTCATACATTCCCTATAATGCAACTGGATAGTGTTCCTCAAAAACCCTCTCTGCCAGATGTCTCCCAAAGAGTTTTTAAATACATGCATTGTGTTTTTCCCACTGTCCTTTCAGATGACTGTGTAGACTTTTCAACAGGAAATAACACCTCTGCATGGACCAACCAGACCGACACAGCCTCTGCTGCCACAGAATTCTGGGAGTATGTCTTTGTCCAGTAGATGATCAAACAAAGCCTCTAGGTTCATTTTAAATGTGCCAAAATCAGTCCCAATGAGTCTCATTTCAACATTTTGCCCATGTTTTTTCCTAATAGAAGACGAGTGCTGGCTATCTCAGGTGGGATTGAGGAGATCGGCAGCATCAGGTGGGAAATACTGGTCTGCCTTATTGCTATGTGGGTCACCTGCTACTTTTGTATCTGGAAAGGGGTCAAGTCTACAGGAAAGGTATTTATATGCCCTGAAACTGTAGTTCATTTGTATACAGTATGTTTTTTAAATGCCTGAACGGTCATTCTTTTGTCTCCAGGTGGTGTATGTCACTGCTACCTTCCCCTATGTGATGCTGTTAATCCTTTTGATCCGTGGGCTCTCTCTTCCTGGGGCTCTACAGGGAGTGTTGTTTTATCTTCTGCCCGAACCCTCACGACTCAAAGACCCTCAGGTAGGACCGCAATAGCAGTATATTGTAACAGGGTTAAGGTGGACAAATACAAGTACTCACTGTTGCTATGTTGCAACAGGTTTGGATGGAGGCTGCGGCTCAGATCTTCTTCTCGTACAGTGTGGGTGTGGGCTCCTTAACTGTGATGGCCAGCTACAACACGTACAACAACAACTGCTATAAGTAAGTATTTGTTAGTGTGTCACTGACACAATATCTGACATCAATAAAGGACAAGAGCAACGCAATAACATCTTAAACATGATCAATTACGTGCTGTGAAGTCAGAGTATGCACATGTTTTTATGTTTTGCAGAGATTCTCTGTGGCTGTGTTTACTGAACAGTGGCACCAGTATTGTAGCTGGGTTTGCAGTCTTCTCTGTGCTGGGATTCATGGCTCATGAGCAGGGTGTTCCCATTGCAGAAGTGGCCGAGTCAGGTAATGCAAGACGCCGGAGAGACATGCAGTCTCTTCTTGTGCCCAATGTTATTGGGTGTGATCGAAATTTTTGTAATTTTGTGAAAAGAAATCTCAGTACAAAGTCACCAACTCTAAATTCAGTAGAAAGTAGGGTTAGGGTTAGTGTAAAGTAACTGAGTAGGTAGATCACTTCTGAGGTAAATAATGGACTCTTTACTCCAGTGCATTTATTTGACTACTTACTTTACAGATTCAAATGTTACATATTAAACATATAAGATGCTGATAAAATATACAAACATTGTTAAGATTAAACCAGTGGTTCCCAACCACTTGGCTTGCGACTGTGTCTGGTTCGGGCCCTTTGTCACATTTAAGTTGTCACTGTTGTTATCGGTTCCAAGCAAGAGACATTTATCCTCTAAACTTCTTAAATGGTTTAAATGTCCAGTGTGTAATGTGTGGGAGGATCTATTGACAGAAATGCAATATAATATTCATAACTATGTTTTCAGTGGTGTATAAATACTTTACATAATGAACAGTTATGTTTTTATTACCTTAGAATGAGCCTTTTCTATCAACATACACCGCGGATCCCCTTACATGGACGTTGCCATGTTGCACAAACAAGTTTCTACAGAAGCCCAAACAGACAAACAGCGCTACAGAGCGCGTTTCCTCAACACGCTGAACATGTACGAAGAAGAAGAACAAGTAACGTTAGTATTAGTATTTGAAGTTTATTAGAAGTGAGAAAAGACGAGAGATTTGGACATATGGAGGCTCATACGTATTGCTTAGCACATGAGCCGACAGAGTGTGTCAACCACTGTAGCTTCTCCTGCACGCTTGGATCGGGAGGGGTGAGCTGTGATCTTTTTTTCTTCCCTAGGGCTGGACAACTAATTGAAACGGAAATTAAGCCTTTCACCGATGTAATTTTACCATGTCGGTTATTGCGGTTATTTAATACTGTTAATATTTCCCCTTAAAAACACACTACTACGTGTGTAGTCACGTGACTCTGTCCCCTCCAGTCCTGCTCAGTTTCCAGATGTTAGCTAGCATGAACAGCCTTTCCAGCAGTGTGACCTTCACTGTACATTTACTACCAGACTGACAACTTACTTGCTTTTAACGTCACTTTCTACCGCTTCTTCTTTCACATTCGCTCGTCCACTCACTCGCTACACACACACTGCACTGCCCTTAAAAGACCCAAGTTAACTCCGCTGCTCATATAACACCACTGTCACGTCGATGTCCTTTTAAGAATCAGAAGAGAAAGTTAGTAAGACGTTGAGTGTTACCGTGCTCACACAGTGTGAGTGACAATGATTATTACCACATTGTTATTAATAATTGTGCAAAATGTTAGTAGCAGTGGCGTTGCGCCAAATATGGGGTAACCATGTCTCTATTATGTGCTTTACCTTATAAATTAACATTTAATTAATCAAATTTTGACTGAAATGAATGAAAAATAAACCCAGCTTTAATAGCATATTTACATTTAAAAAAACTTGTCGGTGAACTATAAGGGCAAAAAACAACAATCAAAAATAAAATAATTGTTCATTAATCGTAATCGAGGTAAAATGTTCAATTAATCGCGATTTTGATTTTAGGTGAAATTGTCCAGCCTTATTCTTCCCTAAATCTTAATGAAAATGCTACAAATCTTTGTAGTAGTGTCATGTTGATTCCACATTCTGACTTAAGAGCACATGAACGCACACTTAAGTCAGAAGAACCACTTCACACACCGGAAATGGGACCATCCGAGGAGCACGTGAATGCACCGTGAGCCGGTGGTTGCAATTCGCAACCCTCACCAGTAGATGCCACTAAAACTTACACACTGAACCTTTAAGGCCCAAGGAGGTCAAATTTTCCAATACTTCACAATAAACTCATAAATGTGAAAAAAAAGTCCAAAAAATGAAGTAGTCTGACCTCTAACTACTGAACTGTACATAAAGTAGTTTAAACTAGCTCTGCCTCGACCAGCTATAACCTTACTGTTTTCTACTTACACATTGTTGCATTAGTATCAACAAACTAATTATGTGAAATGTATGAGTCACTGGGGACATTTTACTGCAGAATGAGTACTTTTGTTATATGAAGTAAATTAAGCTGGCGATAAACACCAGGCAGAGTTGGTTGTCACAGTAGTTGCGCTGCGTTCCTGCTCTTGCTGAAAGCAGCACACCCAAAAATTGCTGCTGGCTCTGGCTGGCATGTTCTGATCTGGGGCTATGCTGGGAGTTTAGGTGGTTCTGTCCCGGGGCATAGCCAGCTCCGCAGCTTTGATCTTTTTTCTGGTTGAGACGTCACATCAGTATTCTGTAAGGCTGTTTGGGAGGGGACAGATGTGGTGTGCTGTCATCTGATGAAGTACGGGGCCACTGAGGGGGTAGGTCCGTAGTTCTGCCCATTGCATGTTGTCTGGGCACTCGAGTGTGTGCCCTTGATTTTAACCTTCCTTGGATGGACTTATACATTACATACCACACACACACACACACACGGTCAGTCCTTTGCTGTCCTAATGTTGCTTGACTCTCTCCTCCTTACCCAAATATTTATAGTACAAAAACAATCAGACAGACTCCATAACTAGTACAAGCTGCAGTACATTCCCTCAGTCATCAGTAGACACTCATTATTATACTCGCGTTTCTCCTCATCTACACTTTGTCCTTCCAGATGGATTGTAAAGCCCTTTGTAACTTCCCCAGTTCCCTCCATCTTGAGACACAGAGGAGGTGGTTATGAATGTGTTGCTTAGTTGACTGGAATTGCACTGCTTCATTATTGATGCATAGTTACCTTTTTCTTTGCAAAGTCGTTGATGCTAAACAGCAAAGGCAGATAGCAGGCGGTGATGAGTCTCACATCCCCTGTGATAACCAACTCTGCCTGGTGTGGAAATTTTCTACTTTCTTACATTGCAGACGCTTTACTGCTTGCTCTTGCCTCTGCATGCAGTCTTTGGCTGAAACTCTTTTTTCCTGCTAGAAATTATGAGTAGCAGCTCTTGGATACTTTTAAATCACTGGGACTGTCATCTATTCGGATAAAGTAGGTTATTGCCCTTAAACACTTTTATAATTTAAGTGCTACGCGAATGCGGCCTATCAATAGCACTAGCTTTACTGCAGTGACTGGAGTTGTAGCTAATGCAAGATTCCACCCTTCTCCACGGATGACTCCCCAAACATTTACAGAAAATTGCAGTGCTGGAAACCAAGATCCACAGTTTAGAAGTAAATGTGGAAGTGAATGGACTATGTGGGAATGACTAGGGGTGGGAATCACCAGAGGCCCCACAATACGATATTATCACAATATTTATGTCGATATGATATTATTGCAATTTTAAACATATTGCGATGTATTGGAATTTATTACCTTTTTTCCAACTTCAGATTGTGTTCCCAAAGGAAAACTATTTTTCTAGTAGACTGAAAAAACAATTAATTTCATTATTATAGTACCAAAAAGTTAAATTCTCATGTACAGTTCATTAAATAAAAGATCGATACTTATATCGGTGTATCAATACAGTATTGACACGGAAAATATCGTAATAATATGCTGTATCAATTTTTTCCCCCATGAATGACACTACTTTACCATGGACCCAAAACAGTGGACAAGAGCATGCTAGCACACAGCTAATTAGCACAAAAACGACTAACAAGACACAGGAGGCCTGTGTACTTGGTAATAAATCTAAAAGTGGTAGTCCTCCCTGGAACTCTCTTGGTGCAAAGCCTAAGAGTAAATCATTTCCCCAGGAAATGGAAGGACGCATAACAGGCAGAACCCAGCTCGCTGAGATTTGTGATGCAACTCTTCAACCCCCCGTTCTTAGTAGGACACCGCCGTGGACAGCTGCGTAAGGGAGAGTTACCAAAAGACCTCACCAACAAGCGGGTGTGCAACATCAGAACAGATTTTGACCACTATTGCAGGACCCTGGATCTCCATCTGATGACCTGGATAACATCCCATCCTCACACAGAGTAAATCAGAAAGTAAAAGGCTACAGGTCTCCAATCCCCATGCAGGTCACCCTTATCTCCAGACACCCTGGACCCAGTGTGCTGGTAGCCTTTTCAATTCCTATCTTGATACGTAACAGAAAAAGAATGGTGAATATGTGAAGAAACAGGAAGCACTCACTATATCCTGTACATTTAGTATTAATTCATCGTCAGCCGCAGCCTGTCAAAAAAAGTGGGCCAGATAATGTTTTTAAACACACTAAATTTTGCTTTATTAAACATTAAATCTTTGGCAGGAAAACATTTTTAATCAATGATTTTATAATAACTCACTATCTTAATTTCATGTTTTTAACTGAAACTTGGTTGGACCAAGATAACAGTGCAGCTGTCTCTAACGAGTCTACCCCTCTCAACGTCAGTTTCATGAGTGAAGCTAGAGTGCATAAGAAAGGAAGTGGATTTGCCATTTTGTTTAATGGCTCCCTCCAATGCAAAAAGATGTCTTATGGAAATTTTGCATCTTTTGAATATGTGGCTCTTCAGCTGAATTCCTCTTGTCAAGCTATTTTTATCTCAATATCTACAGGCCCCCTAAATACTGTGCAAACTATTTTGATGACTTTGGTGAACTGCTGTCTATTATCTTTATTGACTTTGAATGTGAAGTTATTGTTGGTGACTAAAGAACTGTGTTGTGTTTTTGATAATTATGGACTGACTCAGCATGTGATGGAGCCCACACACAATAAGGGGCACACTTTGGACTTGGTCATCTCCAAGGGTCTGAACATTTCCAAGGTAGTGGTGACTGATGTTGCTCTCTCTGATCATTCCTGTGTTTTCTTTGAGAGTGCTATCTGCGTGCACACAAATGTACAAACAGAGGTGATCACAAAACGGCATATCACTGAAAACACCAGTGAAATATTTACTGAGGCTTTCTCAACCCGACACCCGCCCTCTCATGGTTCTCAGTCAAAGAGCTTGTAGATAATTTCAATTCTAAAATTACAAATGTTATTGATGCCATTGCACCAGCCAAGGTGAAGGTGGTCTCTGGTAAGAGAAGATCTCCATGGAGAAATGCCACGCTGGAGAGTGTCAAAAAGCTGTGTGCAGGTGGTGGAAAACAAATATCCAGGTTCATTATGACATCTATATAGAGAGACTTCACATTTATAATTTAGAACTGAGAAATGCAAGGCGGCTGTAGCATGTCTACTTATGTTTTTAATAAACTTATGAGAATTAATACAAAATTCTGAATTTAATATTCAGAGGATATTAATTCATAAAGCTTCTCGTTTCGCGGGGGAACCACCGGAGACTGTCCAGAACTCAGCTGCCAGGCTTTTAACCAGAACAAAGAAATATGACCACATTACCCCTGTATTAGCTTAATTACACTGGCTCCCAGTATGTTGTAGAATTGACTTTAAAATTTTATTGATCACTTTTAAAGCTCTTCATGGCCTCTCGCCTTGTTATATTTCTGACCTTTTAGTCCCATACGCACCAGCATGTACCTTGAGATCCTCGGGCAGAGGTCTGTTGTCTGTTCCAGAGTCTCGACTGAAAACTAAAGGGGACAGAGCGTTTGCTGTCAGGGCCCCGAGGCTCTGGAACAGCCTGCCCGAGGAAATCAGGTCGGCTGAATCAGTGAACTCTTTTAAGTCCCTTCTTATAACATACTTTTATAGGAGAGCCTTTCCCGATCTTATTTGACTTTATTTTATCCCTTTTATTTTATTTTACTTATTTTATATTTATCTTAAACGTGTATTTTAGTCTTTTCAATGTTTTCATGCTTTTATCTTGTATTGTTTTTGTATTATTGTATTTTGGGTATTATTGTCTTTACACTTACACTTTGTAACTTGTTTTTGAAAAGTGCTCTACAAATAAAGATTATTATTATTATTATTATTATTTAATTCACCCAGAGTCTCCGGACCTCTGGGTAGCGTTTTAATAATTATACAATTATTCACTAGTGATTAGAGAGAGAAGGAATTTTGAGTCTCCAAATTATTTGATATAAAATGCACAAATCCACACTGTTTGTTCACAACACGGCCCTTCTTCTCTGACATCATCACCAAAAACAATAATAATGCATGCGCCTTGTTTGCTACTGTCGACAGGCTAACCAACCCTCCTGTGTCTGTAGCCTCTGAACTTCTATCCACCAGGGCCTGCAATGAATTTGCCTCCTTCTTCACAGACATAATCCAAACAATGAGACAAGCAAGCAATCAATGCCTCCATGTCAGGTACAGGATATGTGTTGTCCCTTTGTCCACTTAAAAACAATTCAAATAGCATGACACAGTTTGATTCTATTAACCATAAAATCCCGGAGGACATAATACAACATCTGAAATCCACCTCCTGCTGCCTTGATATTCTGCCAACAGGTTTATTGAAAAATGTTTCAGATTGCATGGCCTCAGATCTTCTACAAATTGTCACGTCTCTTCTCTCAGGTTTTTTCCACACAGGCCCTGAAAACGGCAGTCATTAAGCCACTCTTAAAAAGAAGCAATCTAGACAGGTCACTAATGAGCAATTATAGGCCCATATCAACTTTCCCATTTTATAGTGAAATCATTGAAAGAAGCTCTTTTTCAACAGTTTAGTGCTTTCTTGGCACTAAATAACTGTTTTGATGTCTTCCAGTCAGGACTTTGACCACACAATAGCACTGAGACGGCTCTTGCTAAGGTCTGTGACATCCATTCAAACATTGACAGTAGCAGAACTTCAGCCTTCGTCTTATTGGATCTTAGTGCTACATTTGACTTAGTCGACCACAACATATTACTTGCCAGACTTGAAAACTGGGTTGGACTTTTCTACCACAGAACTAAACTGGTTTGAATAAAGGACAGGGACTACTTTGTGTCTATAGGTAATCGCACATCTGAGCTAACAAAAATGACTAGTGGAGTTCCCCAAGGCTCCATTTTTAGGCCTCTTCTGTTTAACATTTACATGCTTCCGCTGGCTCAGATTATGGAAAACTACAAAATATTTTACCATAATTATGCAGATGACACACAGATTTACATAACCATATAACCGGGTGACTATGATCCCATACAAGCGCTGAGTAACTGTATTGAACAGGTCAACAGTTGGATGTGACAGAATTTTCTTCAATAAACATGGTAGTCATGGACTCAGACCTGAATTTAAGCCACAGTAAGACAATTTTTAAGTCAGCCTGCTATCACCTGAAGAATATATCAAGGATCAAAGGACTGACGTCTCAGCAGGACCTGGAAAAACTTCCAACGTCCATGCATTTATCTTCAGTCGACTCGGCTACTGTAACGGTGTCTTTACAGGGCTCCCTAAAAAATCCATCAGACAGCTGCAGCAGATTCAGAACGCTGCTGCTGGTGATGTGGATCACATCACTCCAGTTCTGAGGTCTTTACACTAGCTTCCTGTCTGTCAGAATTGATTTCAAAATCCTGCTTTTGGTTTATAAAGCACTGAATGGTTTAGGACCAAAATACATTTCGGATTTTCTGCTTCGCTATAAACCATCCAAACCTCTCAGGTCGTCTGAAAACTAAATATGGAGAAGCAGCGTTCAGTTTTTATGCTCCATATATCTGGAACAAACTCCCAGGAAACTGTAGGTCTGCTGAAAATGTCAGTTCTTTTAAATTGAGACTGAATTCATGTCGCTTTTATGTTTAAAGTAAAGCACTTTGAATTGCCTTGTTGTTGAAATGTGCTATACAAATAAACTTGCCTTGCCTTCTGATCTTGTTTTCCAGGTCCAGGCTTGGCGTTCATTGCATACCCTCAGGCTGTAGCCATGATGCCTGTGCCCCAGCTGTGGTCCATCTGTTTCTTTGTCATGCTCATCCTCCTGGGTCTGGACACACAAGTGAGATATGCATGAAGTCTTTTTGGAAGAACACAGTTATGTTTGGAAATGTACTTATCCTGGATCGTTTTTTTGTCTGTACAGTTTGTTGCCATGGAGGTGGTGATGACGTCCATCATCGATATGTTTCCTACACAAATGCGCAGGGCAGGCCGACGGGAATGTTTCTTACTCCTCTTCTGCGTCACATGCTTCTTCTCACAGCTTGTCATGATCACTGAGGTCAGTATATAGTGTTATATTTACAAATGTGCCAAAATATCACCATTTTTTATTGCAATTTTGTTCATCATTATGTAAACCAAACGCTACTTCATACACAAGTGCCAGAACAAACTGGACCAGAGGCTACTATATCAGTATAGGAATGTAAATTTTATTTGTTACATCAAAACAAAAGAAGAAACACAATTCAGGACTAGACTGCATTACCAGGGAAACTGATGTAGAATTGAGCACCGACAAATTATAACCAAACTGATAAATAAGGAAATAACCCACACGCTCAAACCAATTAAACCAAATACTATGGAAAAACACTATCTGCATGCTGCACACTAATTACAATAAACACCCATGCAAAATGGTTACTCTGTATTTCAGTTTCCCCCTTTAACACAGCCAGAAACACATCCAAACATTAGCTCATATGGAGAATATTTAGTGGAAGCATGTTCTGTCGTATTGTCTGCGAAAAGAATCTGAGGCAGATACTGCGGCCACTTCTTTTTCTTGTCAGGTGGAAGGCTACGAAGCAGGTCATGCAAGGTGCGATTGAATCTCTCACACTGCCCATTACCCTCAGGGTGGTATGGTGTAGTGCGGCTCTTTTCAATGCCATATATCTTGCACAACTATTTCAAGAGCTCCCCTTCAAAATTTCTTCCTTGGTCGCTGTGTATACGTTTGGGTACTCCATACACATAAAACCATTTTTCTGTTAGAATCCGAGCTGTGGTGTTAGCTTTCTGGTCCGAGGTTGGATACGCTTGGGTAAACTTTGAGAAAACATCTGTGATGACCAGGACATTCTCTCTACCATCTCCAGCTTTCTCTAGAACAGTGAAATCAATGGCCAGAATTTCTAGCGGTTGGGACGCCATGATATTACCAGGAAAAGTTCTAACTTTAAGTTGATTGGCTTTAGCTACTAGATTACAGTTGTGGCAGTATTTCTCAATATCTTGCCACATGTTAGGCCAAAAGCTTCTCTCTCTCACAAGATGTACGGTCCGTTCAACCCCCTGGTGACCATGGTCATCATGGAGATGTTTGAGCACCTCACCCTTAAGGCAGTCAGGGAGAAGGAGTTGAAAGATTTCTTCCGCTGTGTTTGGTGGTCTGATACGGCGATACAACACCCCATCTCTCATACAAATCCTGTCCCATTGTTGGACCAGTTTGCGGACATCTTGTGATTCTGTTGTCAGTTCTTTGATGGCCGCTTCGCACGCTGCCAATAAGATTTAAATGCACCAATCGCTGGGTCTTCGTCCTGCAGTGCCTTTATGTCAACTTTTTCCCGCATTGGAAGCGCCTGAATTGCTAGAGTGGTGACAAGTTCCTGAGGTGAAATTTGTGGCCCCCGTTTCCCCTACCAATGTGGTGCAGCCTAGATCTCCTTCTCCTTGGCTGAACACTCCTGCATATTTTTTTAACAGCCCCTCCCCTTGCTGCTGTTGCTCTGATAAAAGAGTCGGCCATGAGGCACTAGAGAGATCAAAAGTCGAGGTACAGTCAGCAGCAATGGATTGCACAACACCCACCTGACTTCCATCCTCATCCTCCAAAGTGACCGAACACAGAGGGGACTGAGTTTGAACCACATGCAATACACCAAGTAAGGTGTTAGGTTTGAGCCATGCATCTTGTAAGCCAACATTGACAACAGGTATTTCCACTATGCCCCGCCTTACTGTCAGTAGGGCCTTAGAGATCAATACCCCTGGAGGTAAACAGTTTCCCTCTTCAAGGGGTTCCAGCAAGACTGAGGGAAGAGTCACATTGGCAGAACTTGGGCAAACCACAGAGATGAATCTCATGGAGCCTGCTGGAATACGGACAGGTCGACCTTTGACCTTAACCTTTCCCAAGTACCCTTGTTCACCAAGTGACTCAATAGC
>NC_060166.1:13402958-13406478 GCF_021292245.1 Micropterus dolomieu
TGGTGTCTGGCTCCCCACACCAGAGGGCGCTAGTTTTCCTGTGGCCAAACTGCAGTGGCTACAGCATCATTTGCTTGTACTGTTGCTTGATGTCTTGAGCTTTTGGTAGGAGCTGTGGCAGACTGTATCTGAACCCTACAGAACCGTGCTATGTGCCCCACCTTACTACATCACATGCAAATTGGTCTACCATCTGCTTGAAAACGATATGGTTTTGAGTCTGCCTCTGTGTGTGAAGTCTGTGCATGCGGGGTAGTATTTGAGATTCCTATGTGTTTCATAATGACATCAAGCTGTGCCTGCTGTTTTCTAAGACACTCTTTAAGATCAGCTAGATCGGCATTTGGTTGGACAGACATAGCATTAGTCTCAATTACATCCCTGTCTTCCGGATTGGTGTATGTCTTACAGGAAAAAGCACGAGTCCTCTGCCTACTCCCATTTCTTCCTTCCTCTGCCCACCTGATAGCAATATTACGGAGCAAAGTAAATGACATTGTGGGATTTTGACTGATGCTCTGTTTCAGTTCCCTCCGCAACATATCGTCATGTACATGTTCCGTAAACTGATCACGCAAAATCTGGTCAGAGTTAGAAATGCCGCCAGGTGTTTTACGAATGACCACATCCATAAGTGACTTTAGAGCATGAGAATAGTCTCTAAGAGATTCCCCTTCCCGCTGACTTCGCTGAAAGAACTGAAGCTGTGCAGCAACATAAGACTGGGAGCAACTGAAGTTTTCAGTAAGTATGGTAAATATCTTTTCTGGATTATCTCTGTCTGTCAGATTATGAAAATCAAGCTCAGCTCTTGCACCCCCCTCTAGATGGTCATACAGAAAAAGAATCTGTTCAGCTTGAGACATCTGTCTAACTGCCAGACACCTGCGAGCCTCCTCAATCCATTTTTCAACAGTTATCAAATCAACAGACATTTTACCAGAAAATTTTGAACACTTTCGCTCTCTCGGAACGTACAGAAATTGAGTCTGTACTGGAGCAGCAGTGAAAATCGGCAAACTGACATTTTCAGCAGTGGAAGCAGCAGGCTCATTAGATGGTCCTGCTTGAGGTGAAACAGTACCTTGGTTTGCCACCTGTGACTTCAATTGTTCATTTTCAGCTTGAAGCTGCCGTACCTGATCCATGATGGCTTGAATGTCCTCCATAACACAGACCAATGTTCACTTTGAGGTTTAGTCGTTAAGCTGCTCCTCTGTTGGTCTTGATTGCAGCTGCCACCACTGTTTTTTCCCACTACGCCTCACTATGCCTATCACTATACAACTTTGAGCCAGAAACAAAAACAAAAAAAATACACGAACATACAATTTAACAGCCAATAAGCAGCCTCTGTATAGATCCTGCCGACAACGCCAATTGTAAACCAAACGCTACTTCATACACAAGTGCCAGAACAAACTGGACCAGAGGCTACTATATCAGTATAGGAATGTAAATTTTATTTGTTACATCAAAACAAAAGAAGAAACACAATTCAGGACTGGACTGCGTTACCAGGGAAACTGATGTAGAATTGAGCACCAACAAATTATAACCAAACTGATAGACAAATAAGGAAATAACCCACACGCTCAAACCGATTAAACCAAATACTATGGAAAAACACTATCTGCATGCTGCACACTAATTACACAAAACACCCATGCAAAATGGTTACTCTGTCACAACAAACACAAAATATGGCCCATTCAAGGATCTAGTGTGAGCACAATAAAACTAACCGGTGGGAAAAAAAAACAGTGGTTGGCTCTCCTAATAACTTCTTGCTTGACTTAGAAACACATTCCCCTCCCGTCGTTGAAGGCATGCAGGTGACTGGGATCTGTGCTTTAGCTGATGTGTTTAAACAATCACTCCAAGCTTTGGACCCTCACCACCACGAAGTCCAATCAAGAACCAAACAAAGGCTGGCCTCAGCTGCTCCCTCAGGTGTGTGACTGCAGAAAGAAAGGACCAGGTGATCTTCCCTCCCCTATTTATAGACTCTGCCCCTTTACCTGGGTCCTAGTGCTAAACCCCTGTTGCCTTCCCTATCACAATTATAACAAGACTGTTTCAACTTATGACTCACAATAACAAACCTATACCATGTTATATAAATGTCTTTTCTGTTGTCTCCAGGGGGGAATGTATGTGTTCCAGTTGTTTGACTACTACGCTTGTAACGGAGCCTGCATCCTCTTTCTCTGTGTATTTGAAACCCTGGCACTGGGATGGATGTTTGGTAGGTATGCTGATCTTAAAGGCACCAGTAAACTGACCTTTATGTATAAAAATGAACGGAGTTCCCTTTTAAATTACACCAAGTCATTCACAAATGTCTAGTTTGATGTGGTCATCACAACCTCTTCATCCAACCTTATCTCCTATAAAGGGGCAGAACGGTTGTATTGCATTGTAAAGGACATGACAGATGTGCGCGCCAACCCGTTCTTTAAAATCTGCTGGCGTTACCTCACACCGCTGGTCTCACTGGTGAGTGGTGGTTTCAGTGTTACATACATACATACATAACAACTAACCCCATGGTGCTTATCCCCATGTACACCTGAATGTGTCTTTGAACTTCATTGTGAACTTTATGCTAGATGAAATGTTTCTAACTGAAATGTCCAGACAACTTCCAAATCTCTGTTTCTGTTGTTTCCTCAGGGCTGTTTCATATGTTCTTTAGTTTGGTACCAGCCTCTGACCTTTAATCGCTGGTACGTGTACCCAGCGTGGGCATACATGTTGGGCTGGGTACTGGCACTCTCCTCCATCCTGCTCGTGCCGGGATGGGTGCTGTATAAGCTGGGAACTGGGACTGGGACCATCCATCAGGTGGGACAACTGTGTAATTGATTGTGATATTAAAATTCAAGAAATAGCATGGTGCATATGTCACATAATGAAAAAGGAATTGTTTTAAAACAACTGACAGACAGAGTACTTAAGTAAGCTCTTATTTTAGACAACAAAATGGAAATCAAAGTTCCAGTAACGTGCTTAATGATTATTTTTTTCATGAAATCCACATGTAAAACATTAACTCACACATGAGATTTGCATATGGGCAGTGTCTGTCTGTAATCAAACAGATTTTATCACCATATGTATATCCTCTCATAAGCTTCTGTAGTTCAGCAAAATGACTCAAATGATTCAACAGACAAGTCACATCTCACATCCCATCTACAAGATGAGTTGCAGTTTTAGGTATTACTATGATGATGTTGGAGTGAGGGAAATTTTCAAGTTTATTAATCTCAAAGTCTGCATTTCACAAGTTATGATGTTAATTTCCAGAGTACAAGCTATGCTCTCTTTAGTTTGTGCCAATGTGAAGGATCAGCCAACAGCCAACAGCCAATGATACAGATTACTGCATGAACGCTGTTTCACCATTACAACTATGCAATAAACACGTTATGCAACCCCATAAAAACAATAAGAGAGATGTCTTGTTTTACATGATTTGCTTCAGGTCAATGGAAAGTTTAGGTGTACTTCTGTT
>NC_060166.1:13406578-13445121 GCF_021292245.1 Micropterus dolomieu
GGAATGTATGTGTTCCAGTTGTTTGACTACTACGCTTGTAACGGAGCCTGCATCCTCTTTCTCTGTGTATTTGAAACCCTGGCACTGGGATGGATGTTTGGTAGGTATGCTGATCTTAAAGGCACCAGTAAACTGACCTTTATGTATAAAAATGAACGGAGTTCCCTTTTAAATTACACCAAGTCATTCACAAATGTCTAGTTTGATGTGGTCATCACAACCTCTTCATCCAACCTTATCTCCTATAAAGGGGCAGAACGGTTGTATTGCATTGTAAAGGACATGACAGATGTGCGCGCCAACCCGTTCTTTAAAATCTGCTGGCGTTACCTCACACCGCTGGTCTCACTGGTGAGTGGTGGTTTCAGTGTTACATACATACATACATAACAACTAACCCCATGGTGCTTATCCCCATGTACACCTGAATGTGTCTTTGAACTTCATTGTGAACTTTATGCTAGATGAAATGTTTCTAACTGAAATGTCCAGACAACTTCCAAATCTCTGTTTCTGTTGTTTCCTCAGGGCTGTTTCATATGTTCTTTAGTTTGGTACCAGCCTCTGACCTTTAATCGCTGGTACGTGTACCCAGCGTGGGCATACATGTTGGGCTGGGTACTGGCACTCTCCTCCATCCTGCTCGTGCCGGGATGGGTGCTGTATAAGCTGGGAACTGGGACTGGGACCATCCATCAGGTGGGACAACTGTGTAATTGATTGTGATATTAAAATTCAAGAAATAGCATGGTGCATATGTCACATAATGAAAAAGGAATTGTTTTAAAACAACTGACAGACAGAGTACTTAAGTAAGCTCTTATTTTAGACAACAAAATGGAAATCAAAGTTCCAGTAACGTGCTTAATGATTATTTTTTTCATGAAATCCACATGTAAAACATTAACTCACACATGAGATTTGCATATGGGCAGTGTCTGTCTGTAATCAAACAGATTTTATCACCATATGTATATCCTCTCATAAGCTTCTGTAGTTCAGCAAAATGACTCAAATGATTCAACAGACAAGTCACATCTCACATCCCATCTACAAGATGAGTTGCAGTTTTAGGTATTACTATGATGATGTTGGAGTGAGGGAAATTTTCAAGTTTATTAATCTCAAAGTCTGCATTTCACAAGTTATGATGTTAATTTCCAGAGTACAAGCTATGCTCTCTTTAGTTTGTGCCAATGTGAAGGATCAGCCAACAGCCAACAGCCAATGATACAGATTACTGCATGAACGCTGTTTCACCATTACAACTATGCAATAAACACGTTATGCAACCCCATAAAAACAATAAGAGAGATGTCTTGTTTTACATGATTTGCTTCAGGTCAATGGAAAGTTTAGGTGTACTTCTGTTAAAATGTTGAATATTTCTCTCAATTTCATAGCGTTTCCATCATCTGTGCCAAGCTGACCCTCACTACTCACTGACCCAAAAGAGAGAAAGTCAGCTGCAACACATCGGAGAGGAAACACCGGTTCAGTTGACATGAAACGTTACTTGATCCTGAACTTTTTGTTGACTGCATGTGCGTCCAACAACTAAGATAGAACCAGCTATCAAAGCTGGGTGCCAAATCTCTCCCCAGTCCAAAGGTCAAAGACAAGAAACACTTTGTTTGAACTATATCATGCTGATCATAATCATCACAAGGTTGTGTATGTTTATAATTCAAAAATAAATATCTGTGCAAAATGCTGTTGAACTTTAAACAGATCCTAGAAATATATATTGAAAACACATTGGAGGAGAAATGTCACATGAACATGAAACACTACCTACTTCTTCAACTGTCTCTGTGACAACAATGTACTTATTATACACTTTTTTGTCGTAACAAAATCACTCCTTTATTTCAAAAGGATGAAAACACAATGTCAAGTGACGTTCTGTCACCATGGAGCACAACTGATAAACTGGGAATGAAACTATTTTCATGGCTTTTCATGGAGCAGGAGACAGTCAAGCACACATATGCGCTTCTCACATGTGCATCGCAACCCTGCCGACTCTTTTCAGTTTCCATAGCAGCTGTGTGATGTGAACTAATTGCAGAAAAATATCACTATGATATGAGCTTTATGTGATACACAGGAAAAGTCTATTCTTCATGTATCGCTTTATTTAAATACCTTAAAATCATGAAAAATACACTGTATAAAGTACTTGAAATTTTAGAAATGTGCGCATTGCCGGCAGTGCTGTCCGTCATATACACAAGCGCAAAGAAATGGAAGGAAAAAAAAACATAAATCTTACACATACCACATGCATATAACCACTTAGTCAACATACTTTTACAATAACACTGTCAAACTCTCTCAAACTCACAATGCAAACTGTCCTCCATCTATGACTAAAATAGATGACCACACAAAAATTGGTGCAATAAAAGAGAATATCATCAAAGTGAGAACGGACAACACAGCTGCTGCCTGATAAGGACATTGTACAACTGATTATCTTGGAGATGCTGTGGTGAAATCACACAGTCTGTGGTTACACTGCGTCCATTATCATAAGTCGTGTGCAGTATTTGTAAAATGAACAAAGACTTAAATTAACTAAATGTAATGATGATGTGAAAAAGAGTTTTTAAGGCTCTGTTGAGAAGTGTTTGTACTGAAGTCCTTGCAGCAGTCCAGTGTAGTGCACTTTGTGATGTTACAGAGAGGTTTCTCTCTGCAATGCTGAGCGACAAGTTGTGTCATATTTCTGGGAGCTTAGCTGCATCATCTTGAAGGCCCCGATCTTAATTATCACCTTGTTTGAACTGCTGTCTCTCTCTCTCTCACTCTCACTCTCGTGTAAAGCAGGTTGTAAGAAATCATTTTCTCAACATTTATCCACCAAGAGATGGATTTATTCCTCTTTTCCCTGAATTAAGCTGGTCTGACGTGAGCAAAACGAACAACTTAACTGATAATGTATACTGTAGTTGTCATCACTGCGTTAAGTGCCACCTGTGTGTAAGCCAATTTCCTCTACCTCCTGGGGATATTTTATTTTCACATAATCCTTTAAGTGGCTCACAGACAGAGACCCTCCACTCATCTGGGTGGTTTTATAAACACTGCAGTGGCAATATAAAATGGTGCCTCAGGACTGAATTGCTTAGGGATCAGCTTTCAGATGTGAAACACTTAATTCTGGTGAAGTACGTTAGGCAACTGGAAACAAAGCTTATACAGCCACATGTACAGCAAGTACTGAACTCTATTCATTGTTGGATCTCCATTGACCTGCGGAGATGCCATGTGCCATCTCTATAAAACTAGGTTTAAATAACTAGGGATAAGCTATTAAAACCACACATAATATCCAAAATAACTACTGGTTCTCCACTTGCTAGCCCTGAGTACTTGCTCTCCATTTAAAGACAATGCAGA
The DNA here is from genome assembly GCF_021292245.1 of Micropterus dolomieu. Taxonomy (NCBI): domain Eukaryota; kingdom Metazoa; phylum Chordata; class Actinopteri; order Centrarchiformes; family Centrarchidae; genus Micropterus; species Micropterus dolomieu. The sequence continues at coordinate 13,409,984 of NC_060166.1, forward strand.
TTGTCCTAACCAGTAGAACTATCAGGAGGCACGAAGGTGACTTTTTCTGACCATTTATAACGGGTCTCGAGCTCCCTGCCTTGTCCTGAGTGAGACTGCTGTGGCACATGACAGTTCTGGTTTGGGTGCGGTATAGTGGTGAGAAGGCAAGACGGCGGCACCTCTGAGTTCTCCATAGCTTGTGGCCAGTTGGCATCACCTGTGGAAATCCTCTCGGGTTGACTGGCAGAATCTGGACGACACGGCATTGGTGCATTTTTCAGGATTTTAAGGTCGGGGTAGCTGCCAGACTCAGCCATGGTTTGGTGCAGGTGTTCCCAGTCTGTGAAACTCTCCAGGCTGCAGCTGGGGTTCCTGGCGGCCTGGCACAGTAGCTCTGTGTGCTGGCGGAGTTGGGCAATGTCCCGCTCGGTGGCGTTGCTCTGGCGCAGCAGCTCCTTTGTGCGCAGTGTAATGTCCAACAGGCCTGACTGTCTGAGGATTTCTAATGTGTTGTGGAAACGGCGGTGGCGAGTACTGGTGGTGCCACTTCTGTGAAGCCCTCTGGCTGCGAGGAAGGATGAGGCGCTGTGCAGATTGGACCCAGATGGGGAGCCCTGGCTCGAGGACACAGTAGTGGGACTGGAGGAGGATGGACTATCTCTGGTTATGGCTGCTAATTTGGGTTGCTTATAAAGGTGTTGCTCAGGTGGACTCCGTGACACAGGCGTGCCATCACCCTTGTGTTCTGTGCACACCCTCTTGCTCAAATTCTGGGATTCATCGTTTGATGACAATTTGTCAGGCAGCTTCTTGCTGGGGTGTGGTGCAATGCGGGGGTAGGAGTTAAGAATGGGTAGGTAAGTACCTTTTATTTTCTTCCCTGTGGCAGTGGACTTTCGGGACAAGGGCTTGCGGAGCTGGAGAGTGGCCGGCAACAAGCTGGGCTGTTGTAAAAGAATAACATGGGCAGTACCAGAGCTTTCGCTCTCCCTGCTTCCAGTTCTCTGGGGCAGCTGACCTCTTTTCTGGATCATGTCCGGCTGGTGGGACAGGGAAAAAGAAGGAAGCAAGTATGAGACACAGATAAAACACAAAGTTCACCTGAGCTATCTCTTGATATTTTGCAGCTTGTTGCTTCACTTTGCAATGCAGTCTATTACATTTATAACTCTTTCAGCCGCCAGCTCTCTACTTGCCTCAGTCCATCGTCACACTGCTCTTGTTGCGCACTGCCTTGGGAACACCTAATTTCTAACCTTCCTACATACATTTACAGATAATCATTTTAAGCAGAGGAATAGTTTGCTGTCTGTGCGTACACATGTCTTACCTGCTTAAGCGTCACATTGTTGATGATGTAGATGTGTGGGAGCTCATGGCCTGCTGGCATCAGCGTAGGATTCCCAAGGTTCTCTTGGTTTTGACTTGGCTGTGAAGTTTCTGCACGCTCGCTACATCTGTACTGGCTTTTGTTGCTCCGCTGGTCCTCCACATCTGGAACAGAGCGAATTTAGAAAGGTTAACTTATCAGAATCTGAAGAATCAGAATCCGAAAGAGCTTTATTGCCAAGTAGTGTTTTACACATATGAGGAATTTGCTTTGGAGATAAGGTGAAACAAAAACAAACATAGAGTTGAAATAAATAAATCTAGAAATATATAAATATGGAATAAACAATACAAGTTATATAAGAATAATAAAAAGAATAAGAGAAAAATAATACAACTATTTGCTGAGAAAGAACAACGTCGCAGATATATACATGTGCATTATCTGGGTTTGTGTTGTGTAGATGTATTGCAAAGTAAAGCCATGCTTTGAGAGTACAGTCTAGACCTGCTCTATATGAAAAGTGCATAACTTTTATAATGGTGCTTTATAAATAAAACTGAATTGGATTAAAAGATTCTCCACTGGCCAAGTCAGTCACTCAGTCTAGCTGGGCAGTTACAATATTACACTTGCTGCATCATGCTGGGTCATTGGCAGCAAATAATTTGACACAAAATATTAAATTGGATTACTTAAATTAGTGTATGCTAACTTTCTTCATTTGATGTGTGATGTAAACCTAATCAAATTAAACCTGAAAGTTAGCACTATAACCTGCCATTGTTCCAATTTCAAATCCAAGAAAATACCCACGATAATGTTTGTTCAATTGAGCTTTCATAATTATCACTGCCTGAGCTGACTTGTTAATGTGAGTGTACAGGAAATAGCAGTGGAGAATAAAACTTGGCAAATTGTCATTCTCTGGTTTTATCTGATATTTTCCACATTTACTCACCAGAGTAGCCAGAGTCTTTCTCTGAACTGCAGCGGGAGCCCCTTCCACTGGAGTCGTCTGCATCTTTAGTATTACGCATTGCCAGCAGGGTCGTACTGTTGCTCTTATCTTTAGCATTCTTGCTGGACACAGCACGAGGACTGTGCTTGCTCAAGCAAGGCTGTTCCTTCTGCATACTGGACCTTAATGAGAGAATATAAGATACATTTAGATTGTCTCTAAATGCCAGAAATTGCCAGCATAACAACAAAAAATTTCTGCTCTCATCATGAGACAGAGCTCTGTGTTAGCCCTGACACCGACTGGTGACCAGCCCAGGTTGCACCCTGCATATGCCCCATCCCATGATATTTAGTTTACTGTCATAGAGAAGTAAAGAAACCAGAAAATATTCACATTTAAGAAGCAGAAATCAGAGAATTGGATTTTTTTTCCCTTAAAAAAGTTACTTAAACCGATTAATCGATCATCAAAACAGCTGGCAATTAATTTAATAGCTGGCACCTAAGCGATTAATTGTTGCAACTCTACTAACTGGGTTAAAAATACCAAAGTCACACAATAACACAAACCATAAAAAACAAAGCTAAGCTTACATAAACGAACTAATCGCTCAAGGCAGCGGTAGACCAGAGAGGTAAAATGTAATGTTTTTTTATCAATATGGTTAAACAAAAGGGATCTCACTCTTTAAAAAAATCTATCTATCTCTGCAGGGATCCTTTCCATAATGTTGTCAGACACTTCGAATAACAATCTGAGTCTGTCAGTGGCAAAAACAAGCACTTCAGTGGACCTACTCTGACACACAATCACTCTGACAGATTACATTGCAGCCCAGTTTGCTTCTGCCAGTTGCAGCGCTCTCGCTCAATACTGGAACAATTTCAAAAGATTTTTCCCCATTAGTACTTCAACACAAAACATGGGGAAATTGGGTCCAGACTGAAAAATAAAGATACACAGTTACCATTTAAAAACTCCTCTGTCTGTAAAAAAACATTTACCAGAATTCTTTCTTAATCTCTCTGTGCAGTCGATTGCACAAGAGCTTATAGTTGTCCAATTTCAGCAGTGTTTCCAATGTTTTTTTCTACATATCCATGATGGCACATGCTGATGGTTTTGTGTTTGACTTTGAGGTGTGTAACCGAGGCAATTTACACACAGTGACATAGCCTCTCATAATACATCATAGAGGATCTTAGCAAAAATATTCAGTTTCACATGTTCGGCATTAAAGTCTTAATTTCAGTTGCATATACCAGTAGTCTAACAGCCTGTCCTTGACACACCTGCATATACAGTATATGTGTAGCACTGTACTCTCCGAGTATATGTACTCCGAGGAACTGCATCATATTTGAAAAGTGAGGGATAACTGTGAAAATACCCTACATTTATGTTATGCACATTTTTGTTATAACTCATGAGAAATTGAAGAAAAACACAAAAAGTCCATTTGTAAACCTTTCCCCCAGTTTTTAGTGCATGTGTGTACATGTGCATGCACACCATGTATTTACAGGAAGCCAATGTAATGCAAAGGGTCAAACTTTGTTTTGAGTCAACAGAGTTGGAGCCTATTAACACTGTGTACCCAAATAAAATGCTGTAATTCGAGCTAGCAGGCAGTGACACAGAGCACATAGTCAAATCATGTTTTTACAAGATTGCTACAGCTTGTCCAAGTTAAGGCTGGTGGTAAATAATTTATTCTCATTTGTTTATCTCAAACGGCTCCCAAAATGGCACTCCACGTGTGTCCTCTCATTCAAGTTATCTGGTGTTCTACTGTACAAACCCTGCGCCTATAAAGAGTTATATAATTAACTATTGTGCTGTATATTTTTTTATATATTCTGTTTTCACAGATTTAGTCACTATCAGTCATTATTTCTTTATATATTCTACATTTCTATATTCAGAACCTAATTCTTTTTATCTCAAACTTTGTCATGTTTTTTTTTGTTAAGCGGATATGCATAATCAGGATTGCACTCAATTTCGTTGTACTCTGTGCAATGACAATAAATGAATTAAATTACAAACCCACAAACAGTGGAACACACATGGTTGGTAGATGGATGAATCAGCTGTAGGAAATGATCAGCTGGACCACCTCTTTGAGATGACCCCGAATGACATTTGATATTCCTCTGTGCTCCAACAGGAATGTGTCCCTACAAGGACACAAGAAATGCAGCCCTTTTACGCACTTTACATTTGAGGTCTGCAATACACTGCAGCAAGGTGTAAATCTCTGCAGTGGAAGACGTGGTTTGCAATTGATATTTTGACTTTTATGAGCTCTAAAACTAAAGTGCACTCCACCTTCGATAAACTCAACGTCGCCCTTTTCATAGAGGACTTTATATATCGTGAAAAGCATGTAAAACTTTGATTTTTATTACGCTAAACCCGTGCTTCGATATCTCCGGAGGCAGTGGTTCCCTGAAGGCAGCACATCTCGGTCTCTGCTGAAATAGCGCCCCCCTCCACCTCTTCCTCCCCCTATTATGTAACACTCAACTTTGAGACAGGCCCTCTAACATACACTTCCTCTGACACTGGCCGTCAACGCATACTAAAAAAAAAAGCGTATGATAATCTAAGTGGCCGAAATATATACGTCATTATACGTTGTTAACAGGCCGACAGCCATGTGGAAGACGAAAAAGTGATAGGAGTGAGAGCTTGAATAGGAAGTATCGATAGTTGGCAATGTCTTCAAAGCGAATATATGTAACGTTATTAGCTTTATCTACAGTGGAAAACTTACCTCCAAGTGTAAAACAGGCAACTATTTCCAATAACGGCGCCCCCCCCCCCTTGTGCCCAGCTTTAGGGCGCCGAGCAACGCTAACGTGCCATGTTTAATTTGTCATCTGTCGGAGTCACAGTGCATACATGATTCATTTTCCTCTGCCGTGTGATAAAACCAGAGAAAACGGGGTGAGATTTGGCAATGTCTGTCAAACTTGTCTCAATTAGAAACTTCTCATCCGTTTGGTTCCAAAATAAAACGCATAGTTTAAGACAGATATGGTTTTGTAAATAACACAAACTACTCCGACAATATAAAGCGCAACTTCGAGTCATCATCTTGGTTTTATATTCCTCAGACAGTACTTACATAGAAAGTTTATCCAAGGGCAGCAGCTTTCACGCTTTTATTTCGAAATCCCGGTGCCTAATTCTTGCTGGCTTGACGCCGCCGTTTATGTGACGACGAAATGTTAAAAAAAGAAAAATTTAAAAAAGGGAACAATATCGAAACGTTATATCATTCGATCATGTATGCAGGAACAAAACGAAGATAAAGTGACCCAATTCAACCTCGGGATGATAACTGTCGGCATTTACCTTAATTGAACCCACAGCCGCCTGCTGAACCAACAACCAGCCACAATAAAAACGCTCTCCGCGCGAGCTAAACGCCCATTGGTCCATGAGACAACTACGACAGCCAATCACAACTTAATGCACGTGCAGCAACGAGACAGTGATCGTAAAGGGAAACCTACGTGTGCCAGAGGCTCACCTACAACACTTCATATTTGGTGAAGGTCACATTTGGGATTGAGATAAGAGTGGGTCCAGTTGACAGAGATGCAGTCGAGATTTAGAAAGCAGCTGATTTGCACTGCCTGTTACCTACTGCTGCTTGCTGGAATGAAAGCCTGCATACACAACTCTACTGTGCATTGCAGAGAGGACATGTTGTGGAATAGGTGAAGGACAAAACTGTACATAATATGTAGCTGTGCAGAAAGCTGCATTTGTAAATAAGTGCTTGGATAAGATATAAAAGTGCTGTGGCAGCTGCCTCACATGCTCTACAGTGACTCCTTTGAGCCATTCAGCTGTGTCAGCATGTTTTGCACATGTGAGCAGCAGTGGCTTTAAGATGCAGCCCTGCAGTCAGAAGGAGCCTTGACAGTGATGTAGAGCTGTAATAATAAAATCATCCTTATTTGTAGAGCACTTTTCAAAAACAAGTTAAAGTGCTTTAACAAGTGTAAAGAATAATAAAGAAACAAGAGCATGAAAACCTAATATAAAATTAGTAAAATACAATAAAAGGAATAAAATAAAGTCAGCTGTAGTCAGCCTGCTGGACCTGCAGACATGTGCGCAAAAATAAAAACGGCTGGAACCCAAGAATGTTGCAGCAGACACTTTATTTTATATTAAAACTTTTGGAATAACTTGATAGAGAAGGACACATCAGTACAATTCAAATATTTTTCTAAATCAGCTGCAAGATAAGATCATAAAACAGGTGTGCCATCAGGTTGGCTAAATCACATACATGAAATTCTTTGTCAGTGTTCACACTTCTTCCTCACCCATTTCCACAGTAACACCTCAAGATCCATAGCAAATATTACAGCCTTGGACCACACAGGAGTCAGGTCCTCCAATGATACTGGTCCAGTGTCTTTACTTTGAGGCTTTGGGATATAATCAAGTTCCTGGGAGTTAAGAATGTCAAGTGCATACGCCCAGCAGACCAGCAGTGTTCTTCAGACCCTGGTGTCTGCTGACATGCATGGTCTCTGGCGAGGAGAATTTAATAAAACTAGCGCAGTTCTCTTGTGTGTGGGCTTTGGCTGCAGCACTGGCCATAATGTGCATGATCCTCAACATGGCAGTCTCACTGAAAACCACAAAGCATACAGATGTCAACTTGACAGATGATGGATGCTCTATATATACACACGAATTAAAAAAAAAAAAATCCACTTTGAAAGTAAAGTTTGGCATCCGGGAAGTTATGGCCACACGGAAGTCGGGGCTCAGCGACTACAGTGCCGATGATGGCAGGGTAAAGGGGAGTGCATCTAATGGAGGCAAAATGCCCACCTGCCAACATGGATGCTGGAAGCCAGACACCAGGCAGCTTCCCCTTCTGGTGTAGGAGGCTCTTGCAGGACTCGCCGGGACAAGCAGAGGGCCGCACCTGCCAGCTGCGTGGGTACAAACACAACACAATGGCGCTCCAGGAGAGACAGCTCCAGCAGATAACGAGCCATCCAAACCACCTGGTGGTACAGAAGACAGTTCACATCTCTACATACTGGGGGGGGGGGCCCCCCCTCACTGACACTTGTTCAGGTGTAGATCTACCTTAGCACTGCAGCGGGCAACAGAGGCAAGGATGAGAAGGAAATGCAGAGGGGGACAGTAGGACAAATCGAACTTGAGCCCACAGAGGACTTTGCGCTCCAGTCGTAGCAGCTGATGCTTAGTGTAGGTGTGGTCCATCAAGTAGCAGAGTCCAGACACCTGGAAGAAGCAGCACCATATAATAAAAGAAATGTCTTGGCAAATTTGTTGTAAAAAAAGGTTCTGTATGAGAATATAGCAGCAAACAATTTGCAATGTAAAGATAGTGAAGTCATGGCATCTTGACCAGAGAATGACAACACTCCCTCTGCCTGGTTTGTTATCCCTGCCTCTCTGTGCTTTGTTTATACAGCTGGTCCGGCCATGCATGTTAGTGCATGGAGCCCCTCTGTGAAACTGCTGAGCCTTCCCTTTTCCAACACTGAATTAAGGATTTATTTAAACTAAACCCGAGTTAGTGAGTATTGGAACAGAGGAAAGGCTAACAAATGTTTGAGAGTTATATTTTCTGTCAAGTTTGAATGAAGTGTGTTTAACTGATGTGCAAGGTAAACTGACTTAGATATGTTAGACACCGCACGTAATCATGCAAGTTGAACATACTGTTGCTTTTTAGTTGGGGAGGTCTGAGCCAGCGTACCTCAGGGAGGAGACACTCCTCTTTCTTTGCAGCAAGGAAGAGGCAAACCATGCCGAGGAGCTGCAGGTTGGCTGTGGTCACCTTGATCTGACGTAGGGAACGGTTGAGGAGGTGTATGGCCAGATAGAGGGTCTCTTCCTGAAAATTCATCATCTCCTGGTAGGAAATAAACCAAATGGGGGGCTTAGATTAAGTTTAACATTTTGGGGAAATATGCTTATTCAAAATCTTAGAGTTTCAGAAGACTGATACAGAACAATTGAGTTACAGCCATCAGCTTACAGGTGCTGGTCATATAATTAGATCAAGAAGTTGCATTTCTGTAATTCCATTCAAAAAGTGAAACTTGTATAATGTATACATTCATTCCACACAGACTGATATATTTCAAGTGTTCGTTCCTTTTAATTTTGATGATTATAACTGACAACTAATGAAAACCCCCAAATCAGTATCTCAGAATATTGTGAAGAGGTTCAATATTGAAGACACCTGGTGCTACACTCTAATCAGCTAATTAACTCAAAACCCCTGCAAAATGGTCTCAGTCTAGTTCTGTAGGCTACACAATCATGAGGAAGACGAAAAAGACAACCACTGACACCTTGCACAAGGAGGGCAAGACACAAAAGGTCATTGCTAAAGAGGCTGGCTGTTCACAGAGCTCTGTGTCCAAGTACATTAATAGAGAAGCGAAGGAAAAGATGTGGTAGAAATAAAGTGTACAAGCAATAGGGATAACCACACCCTGGAGAGGATTGTGAAACAAAACCCATTAAAAAAAAAAAAAAAGTGTAGGGGAGATTCGCAAAGAGTGGACTGCAGCTGGAGTCAGTGCTTCAAGAACCACCACGCACAGACGTATGCAAGATGTGTTTCAGCTGTCGCATTCCTCGTGTCAAGCCACTCTTGAACAAGACACAACGTCAGAAGCGTCTCACCTGGGCTAAAGACAAAAAGGACTGGACTGCTGCCGAGTGGTCCAAAGTTATGTTCTGATTAAAGTACATTTTGCATTTCCTTTGGAAATCAAGGTCCCAGAGTCTGGAGGAAGAGAGGAGAGGCACAGAATCCACGTTGCTTGAAGTCCAGTGTAAAGTTTCCAGAGTCAGTGATGGTTTGGGGTGCCATGTCATCTGCTGGTGTTGGTCCAAGGTCAACGCAGCTGTCTACCAGGAAGTTTTAGAGCACTTCATGCTTCCTGCTGCTGATCAACTTTATGGAGATGCAGATTTCATTTTCCAAAAGGACATGGCACCGGCACATAGTGCCAACGCTACCAGTACCTGGTTTAAGGACCATAGTATCCCTGTTCTTAATTGGCCAGAAAACTCACCTGACCTTAACCCTATAGAAAATATGGGGTATTGTGAAGAGGAAGACGCGATACGCCAGACCCAACAAGGCCACTATCAGAGCAACCACACCGCATTGCTGCAGTAATTCAGGCAAAAGGAGCCCCAACTAAGTATTGAGTGCTGTACATGCTCATACTTTGTAGTTGGCCAACATTTCTAAAAATTTTTGTATCGTCTTAATATTCTAATTTTCGGAGATACTGAATTTGGGATTTTCATTAGTTGTCAGTTTTAATCACCACAATTAAATGACAATTGAAATATCAGTCTGTGTGTAATGAATACCCAAGTTTCACTTTTTGAATGGAATTACTGAAATAAAAGCAACTTTGATGATATTCTAATTATATGACCAGCACCTGTAGTTCATAGTCTTATTGGTTGGGGTTAGGAAGTCACTGCACCTCGCCAAGAAATGGTACAGTACATAACCACCTAAGCTTTGTTTTGAGGAACCCTTGTATCTACAGTGAGACTTACATGAATTTGAATGAGCCAGTCTACCAGGACAGCACGTGTGACATCAGTGAAATTGCGGGGCAGGTCAGCATTGGGAAGAGAGTTTCGTGTTTGAGTTCTCTGCATGGTGAAACCAGAAAACAGGAGGCACACACTAAATATTTAAAGACAGTGCAGTCAGCATTTATGCCAATCTTCTAGGTTACCCCTCTTGTATACAATTCATGGTGAGGTCTGTGTATAGTGCATTTTAGGCATAATGTTCCTCCCTTACAGAGAAAGTTAGCAACATGAAATAAACGCATGAAGCCATATAATGACCTCAGTTCATGAGGTCTCACCATCATGTCCAAGAACATGTCCCAGGCAAACGTCTTGTCCCATATGAGGTCCAGCTTCTCCAGCGCCATCTCCACTTCATGGCGCAGCAAGCTGGGCACCAGTGCTTGTAGGCTGTGGAGACCCTGCAGCCCAAGAGGGTGAAAAAGCACAGGCTCCTCCACACACCCAGCTGCTACACAGGATGGAAAGGACGACAACGAGGAACAACACAGGCACAGTTAGTGTGCGCCCCCCCCCCCCATCTTTTTTGTTCCGTGGTGGATTGTGCTGCAGGCCATGTCAAATTCACATTAGTTTTTTTAATAAAAAGAAAAAAGGTCCTAGAATAAACCCTAGCCACAAAATCCCAAATTTCCTCCAGCAAGACTTAGATTTCATAATATTTTATGTTGATGAATATTTGCTTTAACACTGGTACAATACATCAAATGGTAACATGTTCAATATTGTACCTTTCTAAATAAAATATTTAAATGCAAAGTGTAGAAACTGCAGCTATCCCCATTTTAAGTGAATTACAGACCAATGAGAAAAGTTTGAAAACCTTAAGTATTGATTATACTACCTGCAGAGCGTGTTCGACTGTCTTCATGACACCCCATGACGACATCACTTGTCTGCATTGTTAATCTCCTTTCCTGCAAAAAGACAACACCTTACACATAAGTTCAACATGCACTTGAATCTAAGATTGTTATGATAAAAACTTAACTTTTAACTGATGCTCTGAACAAGTTTACAATGAACGCAACATCTGCCAAGTCCACAAGATTACAGATATCCTGCAGCATTCCTTTAACCACTTAGTTATCATGCAAGACTAAATATGATAAAACAGACAATGTAGTATATGTTGGGTGAAGGTGACAAGTGAGAAAGGCGTACCCATCTGCGTTCCGGCTGCATTTTGATAGGGGCCATCATGGAGTCATCTACTTCTACAGGTTGCCAGCGATTTTTAGGTCCACAGGCATTGAACCAAGCTCTAAATGGGGCTCGCCTCTCATCCGCCTGGTGGGACAACAGAAAGTCTTTGCACAAATAAGGATGTGATCTTGGACGCCTAAAAATGCATGCCTACCCATTTTTTTAAACCACAACTGAGGCAAAAAAAAAAAAAAAGCCTATCAAGAAGTCTTTGCAGCTGTAAGTGGTTGCTTATTTGTATGAGTTATCAATGCACAGTATTGTCACAAAATGAGTGGTTCACTTCTGGCCATCAAGACTCAAGGTCCTACTCTAGCCATCTAACCAGACTCCACCACACCTGGGATCATGGCAGGTGAATGCAATTACTTCCCTGACAACAAAAAAAGAAATGGAGCAGGCCTGTGTGCTTAAACAGATTGAGATCAAGGGGGCAAAGTTAAACAGATGAACTTGTTTGATCTGAAAAAACAAACAAAACACATGTATTACCCTAAAGAAAGGTGTATTTAAAGGAGACTGAAGTTTAATTTATGGAGATTGGTCAATAATCTGTCATCAATTATTTAGAATTGAAATTAACAACAGGGCCAAGTTGTTGCACATCCCAGTTTAGGCACCTGAAAACTAGAACAGCACTTCATATGTAAGCTTTATTTTCTTAAGGAAATATGATTTACACTGGTTCTGTCCAATGAGCACATGCTCACCTTCTTGTGTAAGTCCAGCAGGGGCTTGGAGTCGCAGAAACCAGTCCTGGCCATGGTCAAAGCCGAAGACAGAGTTCCCGTGCCGGCCGCTGCAGCTACTTATCCACGGGTGTCAGCGGTGGTCTGGAACAGAGAGAGGAGACATGCCGCCTGGACAGCGGCTGATAAATACGGGTGGGCCACGCTAATTGGGGTGGGCACACCGGTGTCAAGATAGGATTACAACTTCCGGTCGCCATGAAATGATTTAAGGGGCATTTACTAAACTCTGATATAGGCTAATGAAGTTCCTAATTGTAGACATTATATCTTGTAAAATAAACACTCAATCTGGGAAACAAAGATTTGTTTTATTTGAAATATAACAAGCCTATGTCGCACTCTTTCCCTCCATCAGCTGCTGCGCTGCTCTACAGGAGAGAACCCGCTTCTGTACGGCTTCTTTTTATTAAGACTGCAGGATTATCATATAGGCTTAGTCCAATCCTTGATATTAGAATTGCGATGGTAATTTCGATTTAATATAACTGCTCTTATGCTAAAAATCTTTTACTGTATGTGGACATTAAAAATCACCTCCTGGCTGTCCAATGTGTTGTAATAATTTAAAGCGAGCTTCTGTGTTGCAAATGATCCGTACAGTCTAATGCAATCACTTGTAGGCCTGCCTGCAGCAAATCATAAACAAACATTCAGTTTTCGTTTTTGTAGCCTACTTTGAGGACATTTTTATTTCTCCACCCTCCTTGAAATCGTGTTGTTTTAATGTGTTTCTGGCCCATTTAAGGATTTTGACTCTAAAATAAAACCACAACTAAACTTACCAAACACATTCATGTAAAATGTGACAATCACAATCAAACACTATTATACTGTAAGCTTTACAAAAGATTGCAGTGCTGTTGCAGAGGATTGCAAGTGCAGGTAAACAGTTTGCATTGTTTAAAAAAACAGCATAAAAAAGACACAGACAACTTTATTCAGTAAAAATGTTTACTGGCACATTATAGTTGCAAACGTTATAAGCTACCATATTGTAGCAGGTATCACCCGTTACATTGTAAAGTCTTGCAAAGGGGGGCTGAAACTGTCTACCAGGACAATGTCCTCCCCTTAAAGATTGCTTTTTTCATTGCCCTCTGAGCCTCGACTAACAGCAACAAGCAAAGAAAATCTTGCGCCAGCATCAGGTGTGACATTCGTGACTGTTGATCACATTCAACTATACAGAGAAGCAAGATAACTATAGTAAAGCTGCAAATAAAATACTACAAAGCTGCAGGCCTCCCCTTCTACGAATGCTGCATCGTCATCAAGCTTTTTATTTATTTTTTTTGGTATTTACACAATAGTGAGGAGGCACTTGTTGTGCCTGTGTATGCCTACAGGAGAGGTCAGGGGTATTAACTTGCATGTTTAGCTGTGAAGCATTGCTTAAAGCGTGGCCAGCAGCGAGGTTCAGAGTATGGCTTCACAACCAATATTAAAAAAGTTCAGCAGCACCCTCTTATGGCCATGGTAGCAATGAAGGCAAATCCACAGTGGAGTCCATCAGTGCAGTGGTTCTGATATCCGATCCTGCAGTTTCCAAAGCAGGACACTAGGCTAGAGTATGATGGCTGTGCCTGAGCCAGTGAGAAGAGGTGCTGGAGTTGTGAACTGTATCAAATCAAAGCCATTTGATCACATCATCATCTGCAGGAACTGGGGCCACCTGCTGCCCAACAAGAAAGAGTCACAAACCTGCTGCTTTTCTGTGTCCTTATCCCCACTTTCACTCAAGCATCTCACTGTCAGTCACACAAACGGAAATGAAAACAAATTAATATGTGACATGAAGGGTATGCTGTGTTTCTGGAAAACAGTTTTGTTCTTTTAAAAGGGTACAACTTAAAAATCTGTTCTGCAAAGTGTAGGAAAGTTTGTTAATTTAAGTGCTCAGGGAGGATTTTATTTCATTTCAAATAGAAATGTCAATTTCCCTTAATACTTTCCTTATATATGCTCAATTTTGATCAGTGAATTCAGTTCAGCCTAAAGGACGTGATAATGCAACGCAGAAATTAACGGCTCCTCTAAAAACAAATTACTTGTAATGGTAATAAGCAATGCTCATATGGAAACCCATTGAAATGAAGAAAGCCGTTTAAAAACTTTTAATATATATTTAATATAATGTATACTTAAACAAGACAATGTTTCTTCCAAAATTTGAGAAATAGATGGACAAAAAAATGAGAAAAACAAACAAACAAAAACAAATCAATGACAAACAAAAAGATCTTGATGTTCCTTTAGTGAAGCCCAAAGAGCAGCCGACGTCTCTTTCAGCAATATGGAATATAAAATGCTTGTGTCAACATGAGCACTTTTCAGTATGCTCTCCAGAACTTCTCTCAATCATGTGCCGTCATGACTCGAAAAGTACGCAGATTTTCATTTCAATTTAACAGTATATCAGCTGATATTTTGATTAGTTCCCCCTGTCCGCAGGTTGATCGACCAACTCATGCAGCGTTTAGTTGGATTGAACCTGCAGACCGTTGCTCCTGATATACAACTACGCAGATTTAAGTGCCTGGACACAGCATTAAAGAAAACACAAACAAAAAGGTTCTAAACATCAAATGTGGAATCATTTGAAGTGCTAAACATCCACCAATTCAGTCAATTTTTGGCCTCATTAAAAAGACTTAACGATTGAACTCTCATTCTTTAAATACAGGAACACTCAAAGGCTTATTTTAAAAAACATACACTGATATTAGAAATAGAAAATGAATAAAAGATTGGTGGCCTAACTCTTCAGCTAGGAGTGAGGATTACTGGATCAAGGACAGCAAGTGGCTGTTCGCCTACACTGGTCTCTCTGGATGGGTTGAGGAACAACTGCGGGCAAGTTTCTATTCTAACTGTCTTTAACACAGAGGGACTGGCCTTAATGAAAACTCACTCTTACACCTCCAACCAGCAGCTAGTTGGTCGGTAAGTCAGTCTGGACACAGCGACACTGACTCTAAGAGCCTGACTGCTGCATCGCTGTTAAATTAATGCAGCTTTTAAAGCAAAGGTTAGCCATGCAAGAGATCTCAGTTTCTATTCCTGACTGAGTCAATTTAGCGCCAAGCTGGTCACAGCGGTCATAAACTACATGCTTGTTCCCTTTTAAAAAAGGCCATTGAGTGTGCCGTGTAGTGTCCTCTCATGTCAATATTCCAGCAATAGTTAAAAACATGCATAAAAACAGACACAAATGGATGGTTGAGAATCAAAATGGTTGGTCACGCATTCTCCTGCACTCATAATGCACATACGCATACATTCACACATCCACTCGTGCATTCGCTTAAACACATGTGCAGTGCAAACACAGAAATGGCAACCCCCCCCCCCCCCCCCCCCCCCCTACTGTAGGAACGGTCCCACACTTGATTTGTAACAGCAAGTTCCAGAAAGAGCACTTGTTAAAAAAAACAAATCACAAAAAATGCAGAAATATGGCTTTACATTTAAAACCGTGACAATCGATGAAATAAAAATGTGTCTTTTCCCCAAATGTTTCCATTTTTCCTAATTTTGATTACACTTTTCAAAATTCTATCAAGTACGTTTGTGTGTGTATATATATATATATATATATATATATATATATATATATATGCAGTCTATGCATGGTTTGGTGGGTGTGTGTGTGTGGCATGGGTACAGCTGGTAAAGAGGTGGTACTTGCTGGCATAACCTGGTTTGTCAAAGTGTCAAGGCTTTGATGCGGTACCCAGTGTAGTGCAGCACAGGTCCTGCAGGGAAGCCTAAAGCCAACCCTGAGAGGATGCACAGAGACAAAGCTGCCAGTCTATCCGCACAAACCTGCTGAGGTCAGTCATTCACGCCCTTTGTGTTCATTTCATACTCTATGATCCCCATCTGGTCTGATTTGCCAGTATGTGTGTACGTGTCTGTGTGTAGGTGCGTTAAAGACCGAATGAAAATGTGTCTTGTGCCAGTTTTTGTTGGTGTCGTTCCAATTCCCCAGCAGTGCAAGTGTGTATGTGGGATAGTGATCGTATGTAAGCCTGCCTGCTTGTTCAAGACTCTAAGTGATCATTCCCGTATGCTGGCAGAGTAGGAGAACTGAGGGAAGTGCGTGCGCTGATCTGAATCCACCGGATCTAAACTGTCATCTGGAGTGTGCACAAAGGGAGAGAGAAAAAAAAAAAACATCCACCAGTTCAAAACAGACCTGAATATGTATAAACACGTATAAATCCAATCTGAAAGCACGAACGACAGATGCCGATCTACTTACACTTGTCAGGGGGCGTTATTGTTATGGTTTGTGCTGTGAACTCGTCATCAAAGTAACGTGTGTCCGTCTCTGATGTTACCTGGGGCTTGAAGGGTGGAATGAGCTGAGGAGAAGGAGGATCTCAGTCATTTTACATTCTGACCGGCTTCATTTAATGGTGACATCATATGTTTTGCACCTCACCTTTTTTTCAAGAACATCCTGCCAGTTGATGGAGGTGAAGAACCTGTGGCTCATCACGTCTTTGGCATCGTCTGGTCCGCCTCCGAGCCTGTAAGCAAAACAAAAACACTATCATTGTCGCCCACTCAACAGCTTCCTTTTTCTTTATGCAGATAATCGTGCAAACACTGTCATTAGAAATGTCCAACAGGTACTTGTGCTGTTCCCCTCTGACATTTCATTTACCAATTTGAAGACAAATTAATTCTTCATTTCCTTACTGCTTACAGGAGTGTGTGTTAGTAAGCCTGCACAGTTCAATGTGCTAATATTAGCAGGTCTTCGACTGTTCCCAGAAACACCAGGACTCAACCACAACAACAATCAATTATGTCCTTGTTTATGGCCGTTACCCTGTTCCAAAACTAATCAAGAAGGAACAAGGGCTTAATAATGTAGTTACTTATTTTACAACTGAATATGTGGTGGCGCCGAGCACAGTGGACGGATACCAAACACCAGGAAGAAAATGGTTTTCTGCTCAGCTCAACAGCCATGTTTTTCACAGTGAAACAGTAATTCACCGTAAGCATTTCTTGTAGCTTAAAATAAGTGTTGTTTAATATTAAAACAATGTACTACTCACAATTTCAGATTTTCTTTTTCATTTTTTAAGTATAAACAAAAAACACAGCCTGACTGATCACATCAGTATGTCAGCTTATCACAGATAGATAGGCTTGATATAATTCATGTTAACTGTCACAATATGTCCACCAGTGAGCACTGAGTTGCAACTGTTAAATGTCCCACCCAGTACATTTCTTGGTCACACTTCTAGTAACCAAATTCATCACATCCTTAGTAAAAACTTTTATGCTATGTGTTCAGGTTATAAGAATGAATATCTAATGGTCAATATCAATTTGGAAATAAAAAAAAACCTATAATCCATCATGCTTCTTATAAAAGTTGTTGTGTTCTGCATATTTTATTACCATCATCAAACACACACCCAAGCTGCAAACCACAAACCTTTGTTTGGGATCCTTTTTGAGCAGACCGGCCAGCAGGGCTTTGGCTTCGGGAGCCAGGTTCTTGGGGAAGCGGATCTCCTCCATGAGGATTAGCTCAAAGAGACGCTCGTGGTCCTGGTTGTAAAACGGCAACCGGCCACACATCATCTCGTACATGACCACGCCAAGTCCCCACCAGTCCACTGCTCTGCCGTAGTCATTGTCCTCTAGCACCTGACAGGGGAAGAATGAAAAAAGAAATAAAACAACAACAGGAATATCGGTGCATGAATATCATTCTATTAATGTTTTATAAAAACATTGTTGCCCTTGTTTGTCAACCATCAAATCTTCTAAGCTCTTATCTTTAGTTTATCTTCAGTTTCCACGGTTCAACTGCATGCTTTTTTTATTTACTATGAACAAACTAATTTTACAGCAGTTCAGTTCAGAGGAGATTGCCCTTACTATATGGATGCATCTCTGCAAAAGCACATTTAGTTTTCTGAACAAAGTTTGAGAGCAACACACGTACCTGTGGACTGTTGATTCTGTTGTTCTATAGGTCGATTAGCATTTTATTGTGCTAACCAAAGCACAAACACAACAGTTTGACAACCAGCTCTACCAGCTTCTCTACCGGCCTATCTGGTTTTCACATAGTGCCCCACTATCAACAAACTTTCTCCGACTTTCTCCAAACTTTCTCAGACATGAAACTACCAACCTATTAAAACTAGTTTCCACTATGTGCCCACAGCCCTGTCGCACCAGAGCCTACTTTCAAGATCCTAGTCACAAAACATACTGATTTTGTGGAGTTACCTCTGGAGCCAGGTACTCCGGGGTTCCACAGAAGGTTTTCATGGTGGCACCGTCTGTGATCCCCTCTTTACAAAGCCCAAAGTCTGTTATCTTTATGTGGCCGTCCTTATCTAACATGAGGTTCTCCAGCTGTGCAAGGAAAGATTCAAATTAAGAGTCAAATTAGTTGACAGCTATGGCGGTAAAAGGACAAACATAGAATGTGGGGGACAGCACACAACACATTTTAATAATCTCAGCAGTTTCACTGCATGTATTACTCCCTATGGAATTATAGCACAGTTCACATGCCTTGCTATAACCTTCAACAATCTAAGGTTATAGCATATTAAATAATTTATTTAATTAATACTATCCTATCAGAGCAAGCAGACACCTTACCTTTAAATCCCTGTAAACTACATTGCGTGAGTGTAGGTACTCCAGTGCTGACACTATTTCTGCACCATAGAATCTCGCTCTGTCTTCTGTGAACACTCTGTCCCGTGATAAGTGAAAGAAGAGCTGAAAAAGGGTTTAAAAAACAACAACACAGAAATGAGGGACAGAATAATTCCTCATGTTACTTGAGATACTTGCTTTACTAAAAATCCTTGATTTCTTGAATCCTAGTTATTCATGTTGGTAATTTTCAATGTGTGCATTCAAACATTTCTGTGTGCGTGTCCACAGCCATTTACAAAGTAGGCCTAGCTGTTGAACCTGAATTTTTGGATTATAATACTATTAATAAGATTCCAAGACTGATTTGATTTCAGTTCTTTCCGCAGCAGTTTCATCAAACAACACATTCCCCCAACAATTTGATTTGAGTTGGATGCTTCCAAAAAGGATAACAGTTGGATTAAAACCCTTATGGTGCCTTCACACTTGCTGGGTTCATTTGGTCTGGACCAACTGATTGAAGTGAAAAATGATACCTTGTAGCATTTTAGTTCTGGTCCGGTTCATGTTCACACTGGCTTCTCATAAACAAACCACAAGGTCATACAGACTGACCAGTAACTGACTGGAGAGTTTTGGCGATTGTCAGCCTGCATGATCAGGAAATCAAATTCTCGTGACAGACAGCAGCTTTTTCCAACACTGCTTGTGTGTATATTTATGTTCTTGATTGTCAGAAAGTGCAATAACTGGTTATAATTTGTATCATTAGACAGCAAATCAAATAATGACAAACAAGTAGAGACAGGATGAAAAAGTGGCGTCTTGCAATATTTCAAGAGGTATTACTGAGATCGATTATAATATCAGAATCAGCTGATGGATTTAACATCTATCCACTAATCTCTATCTATCAATATCTACTATTGGAAAATTTGCGGTAGGCCTGTTTGCTTTCATGCAACAAACAATCCACACCACTGTTCCCCTGGAAACGGACCTCCTTTTCAAGCATTCTCAGCCCTGTTGTATGGTCTGCACAAGGGTTTCACATCAGTCCAAACGAACTGAACCAAACAGTGAAAGTGCCCTTAAAGTGATGCATCAATGTTTTGTTTTTTGACGCAATCTTCCAAAATGGTCAGACAAAGGTATATCAACACCTCAGACACAACTGTAGGCCAGATGAGAAAGAGGAACACTTACTTCTCCTCCATTTGCATACTCCATCACGAAGCATAGCCGGTCATGCGTTTGAAATGCGTATTTTAGTGTCTGTGGAGGAGGAAAACAAAAATTAGTGACTGCATTAAATGGTCCATTTATTTCGTAAAAGCAAAAACCAAGGCAACAACACGGGCCAACTGTAACTCACCGTTAGAAAGGGATGCCGCGTATTTTGGAGAACTCTGCTTTCTGTAACTGTGTGTGCCACCTCGTCCTAGACAAACACACACACACACACACACATTTTTGGTACATCCAATGAGAGCAAGATTTTCAAAACAATTTCAAGTCAAGATTTTACAGTGATGCGTTTACGACTAACCTTAGCAATGATGACTTCTTTGCGGAGGATTTTCATGGCGTAGTACATCCCAGTGGCCTTCTCCTTCACCAGGATCACTTTACCAAATGTCCCTTTCCCCAGTAGCTTCAGGTAGTCAAAATCACTCATCGTCTGCAGGAGCAATGGCAAAGATGCAAATATCTGTTAGTGTGTACTGACAACAGGGTGAGCTTATACCTGCCTTCTTAAAGCCCCACTCCAGCCAGTTTTAACTGCCGTTTTTGGTTAACGTTCTTTCTCAAACAGAGAATGGGGGTGTGGTTAATAGTCGGACGTAATCAATTACCATGACAACCAAAAACTGACTGGCTGGAGTGTTCACTAACGATATGCTGTGTTAACATCACTACACTGTAAAGTTTACTGTCTGGCAGGAGTAGCTATTACTTACCTATGATAGAAACTAATGTGCACGTATCAGCTGTTAGCAATCATACAGTCGATGGTCCTGTCACGCACTGCACACGATAACTCCCACTATGTTTTATAGTGCGCTTACTTTACCGCAGGGGTGGTGGTGGGGGGGGGGGGTCTATTACTCTGTTGAACTGTATGTAAAAACTTCTGATACAATTGCCTCCGCTGATGCATTGGTAAAACGGCCTTAAGTAAAATGCATGTTGCAGACTGTATATAAAACGGTGGCAGGTGAAAGTGCGACGCGTTTTCTGTCATCTGTCCTCAAACACCGCAAGCACAAATGCCATAATGAACATATCTACTGTAAGTTCTAAGTAAATTACATGATAAATTAGTTAGCTAGCTCACAACTATGTTTATCGGTTTGATGCTCGGATTTAACGAGGCATGAAAGTGCGCCTGTGCAAGCTTGGAGAATGACGTATCACTTATGGAATTACTATAGTCATACGTCACCACCCCGTTTTAACAACTTTTGCAACTTTCAGCACAAAATTAAGCTATTTGTCAAAAAATATTTGGCGAACTATCTGGGTAATCAACATTGTAAGGAAATGACACAGAAAAATATGAAATATCACAGAAATGTCAAAATACACTGGAGGGGGGCTTTGAAGACTGGGACTTAAAAATGTGCTCTTATATAATATATAAATATCATACAAACTGTCAGTCTTTGAAATGTACAGGAGCAGCATTTCGATCAGTCAGTGGCTCCCTACTCGCCCACTGCTAATGTTGGTGCACTACATATGACGTATTCTAACACACACATTAATATCTTATGTATGCATGAGAGACATGACATGCTGAAATAGCTATACGTTCTCAGCAAATTAGAGAATGAAGCCTTTAAAGTAACACTCTAGAAAGCCGCAGCAAGGAAATACTTTCTACTTTCTACAAGAATCATATGTAAGCTTAAGCTAGATCTTTAGTACTGGAAATGTGATTGAATGTTTTGTAATGGTGGCCTTTTTGCACGTGGAAGCGGGTGATTGGTGTAGACAAGACCTCCTACAAAAGGTGGCTTCTCAGTATGGAACAACATTTTCCTGATGAAGGTCTAGCACCAAATGTTTACATATGGGCTGAGCACGTTAACAGACAAGCGATCAAATGCCATAGTGAAGTGGATAGCTACACACTGCATGCTGATTAGTATAGAGGGTATTCATCACATGATATCACAGAACGCAGTTACGCTCACTGAGTGGCAGAAAGTCGAGCAGCAGTGTTAGCTTGAATCAGCTAAAACACAAACAACACATCTAAAACGGGAAAGAGCTGGACCACTGGTTCTTTGGTAAGCAGTAAGGATCACTGTCAAGTCCGACTGCCTTTGAGTTAATAATCACTTTTTTTACTCCCAGTTTGCTAAACGCAGCCATGGTAACAGATGTTCTGCCACTCAGTCCAGCGTGTTCCACAAGGGGAAGTGACATCAACGCATACCCTCTAGATGTCGGTCTTAGGAACGTTCTTAAACGCACAACGTAGTCGCTCGGGGTTGCTCTGCGCTCCGGTGATCAGAAAGGGAGACAGTGCTCTGCGAGTAAACAGCAGGCGCTCTATGGATTGTAACCATGGCAATGGCTTCTGTGCGGTACACAGCTGTAGCCTATTTAACTCAAGTTAGAATTATAGGCTACATAACTTTACCTGATGGGCCTTCATCTAGTTTTGCGGGGATACTCTGCCATGCAATTCCCTCCTGTTGATGTCCTATTTAGTAAACAGCAATAGATTCCTAAAATATTAAAGCTGCTCCCTGATAAAAGAAAAATGTTTCTGCTGATACATGTTCAGAAAAAAAAACAAAAAAAGAGAGACAGATTTATATAGGCTATCTTATCCTGTTGCTCTGAAGGTGCCTGTTATGATGTTATGTGGCTCTGGACTCAAATTTGTTTTAACAAGCTATAAAAGGTAGCCTAATACCCTGGCAGTGTTTAATAGATTTGGTTTTATATTTGATCTGATTACATTAATGTTTAAGTTGAGATTTACAAGAAATATTTTTTTGCTACTGTGTAAAGGGAATACGGCTGGTAAAAAGCACCTTATTTGTTTAAAGTGTTTGTGTACATAGCAGAAGAAGAAGAAGAAGATGATACTTTATTGTCACATACACATTGCAAAATTAATTCTCTGCATTTAACTCCAGATGTCCATCAGTGTCTGGTCAATAGCAATGACTGGAGAACCTAACATGTTTTTTGATGGTGGGGGAAGCCGGAGCACCCGGAGGAAACCCACGCAGACACAGGGAGAACATGCAAACTCCACACAGAACCCGCGACCTGGGAGGCCACAGTGCTATCCACTGGACCACTGTGCCGCAATAAAAAAAGTGCCCAATACACTACTTTAGAATTAATTATTCAATTTTGCACATAACTATGCAATTAATTGCAGAAAATCACATGATTAATCGCTATAAGAAGTTTAAATCGTTATATTTTTTTTGGCAAGTTGGACAGTGTGCGTGAGTTTTCTTTCCAACTCTCATGCAAACTAAGGACAGAAAACAAATGTAACCCTCCACTCATTTAAAGGTCGCTTCACCAAAAAAAGCTTTGAGAAAGAGGCTTAAAGTTTGAACAACTTGCTCAATAAAGATGAGCTTAGCAGGACAAACACAGCAAACACGCCGCTGCCAGGCACTGCACTGTGTGCAAATACTGACCACTTTTGTGCGGGATTTGGATATAGCAATTTCCATCTCCTCTGTGCCGCTGCTGTCACTTGGCGAGCCAAATTTGATCTCCATGGGCTCCTCATCCTGCTGCTGACTCTTCAGGCTATTTGCCACTTGCTGGATCGATCGCATCCATTCCTCCCTGACCCAGAAGAACACACACATTGCCCTTATCAAATCTAGCCAAAGCCATGTCTACATTACTCCAAATCTATTTTAAATATGTAGTTAGCAATGACACTTTGCATTCAGACAGATGGTGTAGATGTTGTGCCTAAAATATATCTTAAAGGAAAAACTGTAGTCTAGCTAGATAAGTTTAGTAGGTAGAGGATAATCTGTGTACTCTTCAGCTGGGGGCTGCTAGGATTTGGTACTTGGCAGAGTCGATGTAAACAAAACTCAACGATGATTGCTTGGGTTAGGGGTGCATAATCAGGTTTAATCTGGCACTGAATTCTATTTCAAGCGTGATGGTCTTTCCTACTCTCACAAACTAAAATGGATTTCACTGCCAGTAGTGAACAATGGCAAATGACATAGTTGGATTTTGTGAAAATGTTGTTAAAAATTTAAAAAATATAAAACGTAATCAAAATCAATGAATGATATATCATTCATGTGTGAATAAAGAAATATTCAAATGTTTGTGCATTTTTTTTGACGACAATTCACAGTAAATGTATTGCAACAGTAGGATATTAAAATACTATAAAATTCTTTAATAAAAAGGGACAATTCACAATTAATGCATTATTGCAAAACATGTACCGTGAATTGTCCCTGACTATTGACGATCTTCTTCCTTTTATAAGGTATAATCAATCCACTTTTTTAAAACTTGTTGTCGGATAAGAAAACGTCTATCAGTGAGGACATTTAAATAGGGAGTTTGGCTATTCTAAAATGCCATACTGTAACTGATAATGGGGAGCAGAACAGAGCTTCACTGGGAGACTCAGCAGAGTAACTGGTCTGTCTGTGCGACTCTCACCAGATTTGGTGTTTAGTTTGAGGAAGAAGACAAGTGTGGAGAGAAGTTGTTTTCACGTGTAAATTTAATTTTCAGATGTAAGCGCACACCAGGCGGCACTCTCACATTTTCACCCAGGCCTTTTCTACCAAAGACACACTAAATACAATTTAAAATAAAACCCTTAAAATGAATGTCTTTTACCTCTCCTCGATGCTGTCTACGTGGAAGGTGCGCTCAATAACGGAGGTCCATTGCAGACAACGAATGACAAACGTGTTAGGCTTGGGGCGCTCTGTTTTCATCAGCTGGCATTCTACAAAACACAGACACATCAGCCAACACTGAAGAACTTAAAGCACCAACAACGAAACATAAAAACACTTCTCAGAATTTAATCTGGCACATATTGATATTGACCACCCAGAAGGGAAAACTGACCTGCAACTGAGAAGTTGTTGAGTGGTGGGAGACTGTGGTCACTGGACACCTCAGGCTTCTCTTTGTAGCCGATGAAAGAGCCATCGCTCTTTAAGATGAAGTAACGAGGTCGCCATGTTTTAATGTATTCACCTTCAAAACAGAGAAGAGAACACTTTTGATCCAGCTCAGTTTTAAACTCGACTACTTGATTGTGTCATAATATTATTACAATGGGAATCTGTTGTAAGTGACAGAATTAAGTGGAGAACAGAGGAAACTACAAACTTGACAAGCTGACAGGGCAGTATCCAATACTCAAAATATACATTTTGACATAGACTTTGACTTTAATGTAGACTTAGATGATGAGCGGTTAACACAAGGGGCCCCTTACCTCTCTTGTGGAGCCATCCCTCTCTCACAACACTGACTTCATTCATGCTGGGGCAGAAGACTGTCTGGGTCGGGAGGGGGTTGCAGACAAGCTGGTGGAAATTGTGCAAATTGTGCCTGACGGTGGCTCAGAGAAAAAATAACCTATATAATAGTGATAATACCTGCAGGAAAAGAACGGACAGCAATAACGTTGAGTGACTGTCCATTAAATACAAAAACACTGTTCAAGGTAGCCTGGCTAAGCTTAACATGTAATTACAACTCACTGAGAGCATCTACATGCATTCATAGCCCATCCAGAGCTCTAAACCACCCACATCAGAAAAAAAAAAAACACACATCACAAAAATAACAGAATATCACGTGAATACTTAATAAGAGAGCAGTTTTACTCTTTGTAAAAAAAAATTTAAAAAAAAAACTCAGCTGTGAGTTAAACAGCTGTGCGACTTCTGACTATTTGCAATTCAGTTCCTCACTTTGAAAGAAAATATAGCCTTGGGTCATAGTTTTTTTTACACTCACTTGCTTGCTTTTTTTTTTGAACGTAGCGGAAGACTGTAAAATAAATGTGAAAAGACATACTGCCTAAAGGAAGTAAAACTGCAGCCAGGAGCGTGGAGGTGAGGACACAAAGTGAAACCGATTTCTCAAAACAAAAGGAAACTTTCTGTGTATTTCTTGATGCCTATCGGCAGTGTTGTTACCACAGCACTGTGCTTGAATAAATTCCTCATCTTCGGAGGCACTCTATTTCCTTGAAACATATCTCCACAACAAAGAAAACTGCTGAAATCTGCACGTCTGCTGACTGCCTTATATCTGACCATCTAGCATAGTGTTTCAGTGTCATACATAGTGTTATTCTAGTGATGTCAGGTAGAAATATCCAATATGCCATATGTGCTAATATCTAACAATTAGCGAAATGGCTGCAAAGCTCTGTATTGTTAAATGTAATACCCTCCCACAGCTCTTGAATGTTTGTGGAGAGGCCTTGGTGATCCAGGGTCAGCCCTGAATCAACAGCTTATGTTAGATAATAGGTTTACCAGAATTTCACAGTATTTCAGTAGAAGTGATGGGGTTGAATATTACAGTCGCCAGACACAAATACTGTTTGAACTGCTTTGTTTACAAAGATAAAAAGAGATTACGTTAAGGCTTCCCACGAATTCAGACTTTTTTATGGCCATCAGAGGTGCATCCAAGGCTTGTTCATAGCTCTACACATACTAATTTGAATTTGAATGAGTAATAGTGGCTGCTCTTTGACATAACCAACACGGAGCACAACAACTTCACTCTGTAACACGGTTCAATGCTCTTTACAAACAGGACATTCAACATGCGTTAAACGAACATGTAGCAGCACCTGAGTAAAAGATAAAGAGCCCGTAAATATCAGTACCGTTACTTTACGTAGATACTCAGCTCCATAATTACATAATTTGATGTCTGAAAAAAATCTGTACCCAGCACAGCTGCCTAACGTAAACATTAACGTAGCGTCACAACATCATCCTTTCAGTGTAACTTAGTGGCTAGCTACCTGGCTAACTGAGGCAAAGTCAACAAACGTTACCTTCCAAGCTCAAGACAGGTCGTCAGCTTTCCTACCGTCGTTTAACAGGAAACACGTTGCTACAACACTTCAACCGTAGCTGACGGGCAGTGTGGCCAAGTAGCGCGTCAGACAGCAGTGAGGACACTGACCATAACCGCATTACGACCAAACAAGGCAGCTAGCCAAAATAGCTTTCAAGCTAAAAGCTAGTTAGCATGTGAGTTAGCCACTTGCGCTAGAGCTCCCTCAATGCCCCGGCTTTTCTTACCTGTCTTCAGCGACTAAATCTTCCCAGCTGTCGGTTCTTGAAGACGCCAAGTGGTATCCCGCACCAGCTATCACTTGAAGCGTGTGTGTATTGAACTCTGTCAATGATCACACAGCTTACCGGACTGCTCACTGAGCTTGTTTTCGTCTCTCACAACAGCAGCAGCAGCAGCGGCGGCGGCGGCGTGCTTGGTCTCTTGGTGCTGCAGTAGTTCACTGAAGCGTCTGCGAGCCAGCGAGAGAATAAAGTCCACTGAGCTCCGACTTCATGGATAGTTATATTGAATACGACTACAAATTATTTCGAAACCATGGACAGATGAAACCACCGCTCTATGGGTTTGATGTCGGTAGCCGCCTGCTTAGCGTGGAAACCCTCCGTCCCAGCCAGACAGTGAAGCAGACGCACACAAAAGGAAGTGACGCACGGGGGCAGAGAGGGTCCACTGCACCTGAACAGCCGGTGTGAAAGTACATCAAGTACTATACTGTAACCTTAACCTCACCTTAGCCGCAGAGCCGGTGTTGTGCAGATTGTCTGAGAGATAGGCCGTGCATAAACACCTAATAAGTCATAGCAACTGTCCCAAATACTGTCTTTTTTTAACCCAGTGTTCCCACCGCCTCTTTAAGCTAACTGCTCTCTTTCAACTTGCTCACTGTTTAAGTATAAAGCACCAGTTTTCTTTAGATGAGAACCATGTCAAAGGCCCATGAAGCCAAGTGCTCATACTAAAGTGGAGGAGTTAAAGAGGAGACAGGAATTGTTATAAATGTAACAAATGTTTATTATTCAGATACAAGTTCCCCCAAATGCTCCTTTGTGATACACTGCATGATAAATGTCCTCAAAAGCAAGCACTTTCTGTCAGAGTGCTTTACTTTGCTGTTTTTGTTGCTTTCGTTGCAGGTAGCGAGCACGAGCATCGCTGACAGTGGTTTCGTTGTTTCGCTTCTCCAGCTTCTTCATGACATCCTCAGTAGAAACCTCTGACAAACAGAAACAAAGGAATTGATTAGTTTGTTGTAAATGGCGCAGCTTAACCATGTTTTAACTTCATTCAGTCTGTAAAACAATTTAGATTTTCATGCCCAAATTGCCTTTTTTAATGCACCTAGGGCTTTAGGAGGACTCTTATTTATTTTTCATGCATGGTCATGGCAGGGATCAAACACTTTAAATTAACCATTAAGTTGTACTACATCACAATTTCAAACTAAATATCTGATTAATTATTCTGAAAACCTGATTGTCTCTTGGCCGCTTCCCTGGTCTCCCATTTGATCATCTCCTCATCAGTCACTTCTTCTCTTGCCACACTGCTCAGTTCGTAGACGTCCACCTCATGGAGTTTAGGTAATAAGTCCTTCACCCACTCATATCGAATAGGACACACGGTCCTGATATACACCCGTGAGGTCACCAACACATCGTGAAAGATGACCCAGTTCAGCTCACCCTCCTGGTCGAACAGCTTGGAGCAACAAGGAATCAAAGGAGAAAGGAAAGGAGAAATCAGAGGAGAAGCATGAACATTTTGGTTCCAAATGAAACTGGGTTTCATTAATCAAACTGTTCTGATTTAAATTCAATTTACCGATGATGATGGATGGATGTGAACCATTGATCCATGGCCATCCATTGTGCAAAACACCTTGCCAACAGACCTATGTGGGATGGAAAAGAAAAAAAAACTGAACAATTATTCACAACCAGTAAAACATTACTAAGAGATAATAAGAGAATCCCAAAGGAGAGTTGAATATGGATTATTTTAAATGAGCCTTAATGATACCTTCTGGCAACATTGGTAAAGTATCCGGTGCACAGACATCGCCTGAAGAGTTCACTCTTATTGCCATCAAATGTTTCTACAGGAAAATCTCTCTTCTGAAAGGACAGACGGTGCATGCACACAAAAAAAAAAATTACACTCAAATTAATTATCACAGCAGAGTAGTCTTGGTAACGAGAATACTAAATTAGGAAATGACCAAGTTGAACATGTGACCACAGTAATCTGCAAAGAACTTCATTACGGTTATTCAAATGTAGTATCCAATACTTACGCATTTGACTCATAACAGTTCAAAATAGCACTGTAGCAGCAAGACAGAGGGTCAGTGACCTTTGGGGAGGTGTTCTACGGGGAGAGCAGTGATTGGTGGTTATGTAGGGACTGAACCCTTCTATAGAATTTGACCTCTAACCCCTTGTTTTGTTACCTCAAGATAGTACTGTACCCTTCTATGGGTTTGACCTTTTACTTTGCAGACTCAGACCCTTCTATGGTACCTAACAGATACCTAAACATATCCTATATAAGCTATGTTTGATGAACAGAGAGACAGAGTGGTCATCGGGCTGGGTCACTCTCCAAGCTGTTGCAGAGCTTGTAATTGATGCTGAACTCCTTGATTTAATAAACTTTTATGATCAAGAACAGTGTCAAGCGGGTTTCTTCTCAACACATCATCGCAGCATTATTGTTCGGACACCACACAAGCATTTCAGTCAGTGGTGTGAAAATGAGTTCTGTGAACTGCTGTACCTTCTGGAGGCGGAGGAGGATGTCTCGCAGCTGAGTCTCCACACTAAAGGCTGACTTAAGCGCCCTCCAGTGGATCCAGTTATCTTTACACCACGCTGAGGGTCGGTCACTGCAGAACGCAATAGACAGGCTCGCACTTTTGATAGTTGTGTGTGATAATATATCACGATGCAGCACAAAGTCGTGAATATATAGCAAGTTTTAGGCTAACACTGATATTTCTTTGCACACGCAAAAAGAAACATTAAGGGTGCACCTTGCATGTTCTTTACCTGGATTTACATGACTGAAACACACTGAGGAGTGTGGCAAAGTCGTTCATACCGCCGCTCTTGGCAGCCAGGGCTCTGTGCTTTTTATCTGCATCTTTCTGCTTCTCAGGGTGGCCTGCAGGAAGGGAGACATCAGTCAAAGCTGTGTCAACTCAAAGCTCAGCTCTTCACACTACACTTCAACATATCAGTAAATAATTGAGATGTTCCTTGGCTCTCTATGTTCGAGAGACACGTTTAGTGTCTCTGCTACTAGAAATTTATAGATAACACAATTCTTTTTTGGAAGTGCTGTGTGTTTTTTTTCCTCTCTCATCGTTTTTAAATTGAGCACATGCTTTTTGTTCTGCTTTAAAGCAGAACTCGCTGACCTGGCCTGATGAAAATGTTCTCTACAGACAGCATGGCGGCCACAGGGAGCAGCAGGTCCTCACAGCCGAGCGAGGCAGCTTTGAGCACGGCCCTGGTAAGGCCTGGTTGCAGGGGGAACTCCACCATCAGCTCCCCCAGTCGGGTCACTCTACCTCTCCTACAGCCCATACACATAAGAGCTGACATTTTACAGAAAATCACATAAACCCACAACTGCTTTGCTCAGAAAACTAAAAGCTTGATTCAGGTCCACAGGTATAAACGCTCACCTGTCGATGGCATCACATTGGTAGAGCTGTTTTAACGCCTCGAGAATAAACCTTTCCTCTGGACGGTCCAGATAAGGGAACCTTAAAGGAAATCAACTCATTACTAAAGAAGGTAAAGGTAGCATTAAGAAATTCTGAACTATAAGAAAGCAAAAAGACACCGAACAGGTATCAGTGTACCTAATGACATCATGAACGCCAAGGCACTTGAGTGTGAGTATCACTGCGGTCAGACTTGTCCTCTGGATTTCTGGAACTGTATATTCAGGCATGCTCTTCTCCCAGAATTCCTTGGTGTAGATTCGAAAGCACTTCCCGGCTGAGGTCCTTCCAGCTCGGCCTGCTCTCTGCTGAGCCTCGCTCCTAATCACAGAAAATTCCCGCCCATCCCGAAAAATCAAGTCCAAATCTCTGTTGGCAAGCCTTCTTAATGGGTGCAGAATAGCAGCAGAATTACTTTAACAAACCTTTTTTTCAGGTTACTTATTCAGAAACTTACTTTGAAATTGGCACCACCTCCAAGATATCCATGCCCACCCTTGAGTTGTGGTTGAGTTGCTTCACAAACCCACTGTCTATGATGTACCTTTATGGGAAACAAATTGGTCGATGATGTGTTCTGCAGAGATGTTATGAAACAATTAAATGACTGTTGCCTAAACACATGGTTGCAGTGGTTAACACAGCCAGTGACCACAGGCCTCACTCACTTTATGCCATTGATGGTGAGAGATGTTGCTGCAATGTTGGTGGCCACTACACACTTCCTTATTCCTGACGGTGGAGGCTGAAAGATCTGCCTCTGTTGATCTGTAACCAGACAGAAAAGGATAAATGTTGTTTTACTAGGCAAATAATAAGATGTAACAGCTGTGGCATGTATTTTACCAGTCGGCATGGAACCATAAAGAGGCAAAATAAGAAGGCCTTCCACGGTTTGGTCCTGTACATCGTAGCGGTAGTCTATAGTCTCAGCTTTCTCATACAACAAGTCACAGGCACGCTCAATCTCTGACTGACCTGTCAAACATGGAGAATTAATGTGGCAGATTTTTGTCAAGGTTAAGATTTACTGTGATCTTAGCTTGATAATTATGACTTACCTGTCAAAAACACAAGAATATCCCCAGCCATTTCACTGGTGTGCACATCAAGGGCCATTTTGACAACCTGAGGAGCAAAAGATGTCAAATTAAATGAATGCCAACAACATCAAGTATCAAGCTACAACAACATATCTAAATTTGATTAATCGGTAATGACTGTAAAGTTGTGAGTATGCGTTTCCCCCCCTGTAGCAACAAAGAAAACCAGAAACACTTGACCCTAAAGTGAAACTCATTACCTCTTTTACATAACCAGTGCTCTCTATGTCTTTAGGTCCTACAGCAGAACCAAATGTGCAGGTGACGGGAAAAGTCCTCCCAGGAATAGCAAAGACGGGACAGTCACCGAGAAAGGATGAAAGTTTGTCCGTTTCCAAGGTGGCGGACATCACCACCACCTTCAAAGGGATAGCTCGGCCCTTGGTGGCCTTAGCAGGGCTGGAGAACATCTTCTTCAGTAAACCCAGGAGAATATCCTGTTATACAAACACTTACTCAAAGCGTGCACTGACAGGAAGAAGACACATTTGCATGCAGATAACAGTGAAGTGCAGAAACTCTAAATGTTAACAACATTGGGTGAGTGTCATATAGTGACGCACAGTGTTGAGGCTGCGTTCATGGACTTCATCCAAGATTACAACACTATACTGAGAAAGTACAGGATCTGCCAGGACCTCTCTGAGCAAACAGCCGTCCGTCATGTACTTCACCGCCGTGTCCTGGTTTCAAACACAGTCACGTCATCAAAAATTTACAATATACATTATGTTTTGTCCAGGGGATGCGTTGTGTTTGCCTCTCACCTGTGACGTGCAGTCATCAAAGCGGACTTGGTAGCCAACCTCTCTACCCAGAGTGCATTGCATCTCATGGGCTACCCTCTGGGCCACTGTAATTGCAGCCACCCTGCGGGGCTGAGTGATGCCAATACTGCCATCTTTACAGATACCTACAGAAAAAGAAGAGCAAGTGGTTCATATAACAATCCAGTGGTCACCTTTGTATCCTAACTTGACAAAATTCACATAGGCTTGGGCTGCTGTGTTAGTTAAAGCAACAAAATCGTGTTAGATTGACCTGGATGACTGAGAACCTTCACATGCATCTTTTAGCTTATATTACCAGGGACAGGACAGCAAAATGGCAGCTTACCTGCTTGATATAAGTACTGTGGAAGTTGTGTAGTTTTGCCGCTGCCAGTCTCACCGGTGACAACCAGGAAAGTGCTGCCTTTGACAGCCTGAATCAGCTTGGCTTTGTGCTTATAGATCGGAAGGTGTTTTGACTCATTTTCTTTTGAGTCCCATCTCGTTGATTTGGACATACCTGCCAACTCTGACTAGCTTTTCCAGCAGCTAAGTTATCAGTGAGAGGAGCTGAGCAGACGAAATAAATACTGACGTTAATCATGCGGGACACGGTTTAGTTTGTGTTTGTGCCCTAAGACAGTATTAAACTTTATGAAGTAGTAACTTCTTTCACAGTTCTTCCTCTCTTTTCAAAGACGACACAGTCGCTCAATAGCTTCCGCAAACTAACCCATTCTGCGTTTCTATTGGTCGGGTTGTGGACACATGACCCAATCTCTAGCCCTTTTTTTTTAAAATGAAGCTTTATTTATATAAATAATCGTACACATAAACCATTAAAACGTCAGTGGATTTCTTTATGTTCATATTTATAAATTATCATTTGAATCCTTTGAATAGAACTCAAAGTATTTTGAGTCTATCAATTCTATAAATATTAATATATTAAATGTGGTCATTTAATTAATATTTCTTTATTAATAGGAATAATTATATTCTCTCTATAGAAATATAATCTTGATCCTGCTGCCCACAGTAGGCTATTAAGCCATTATTTTATTTACTGCAATAGATAGATTTTTGCACACCACCCAAAATAAACAAGAGCCAGTGCAGTGAGAGAAAAAAACCCTGATTGATAAATATTAAAACTTTGTTTATGTTAAATAATAAAATCCACAATGTAGTCGAGTTGGTAGAGTGGAAATGGTGTAAAAACTGCATATTTACGGCCACTGTAGTAAGGCATTGATTTATTTTCATCACAAATTGACAGTTATTTACAGTAGAAAAAAAAGAGGTCCACCAGAGACTACACTGTAAAGATTTCTCTGCCCGGGCCCTGGGGTGATTCTTCTTAATTTGCGCCTTCCTGAATGACATGAAAAAACAGAGACTGTTGTTCACAGTGTTAAATGCAAGCAAGTGCGTAACTCAGTAACTAAGTCAGATTCATAAAGGACAAATACACTGCGGCTCCACTTACTATTGCTGCATGACTGTAAGCAATCTGGTCCTTTACAGATCTCTATATCACAGTGGAAATATACCTGTAGGAGATACGTTTTACTTTTTTCTTAAAAATCACCAAGGCTAAAAATACCAGTGATTTATTTATTTTACTTTTAATATCTCTCACATACCAGGTTTTCAAATGTTGGGGGCTTCACAAATGAGAAGAGCTTGACCACAAACCACTTATGAAGAGAGGTATACTTCAGCTCCTCACTGGAGACAACTGGCAACACAACAGTTGTGTGGCTATCACCACTGAAAGGACATCTGGAATGGATACAAACCTGAACTTTAGCTGATCAAAGTAACAAGCAAATATGTTTACATAAAATTGAGGTTTTGTATGTAAAACTATAGTATTAATTTCACATGGATTCACCCTTTAACAAGCAGGTTCCATCTGTGTGGGTCATGTGGGTTTTTTGTCGGTGTCGCCCAGCAGTCCCCCAGCAGCAGCACCAAATCCTTGTCCTCATGTTTGAGAACAAACACCTCCACGTAAACAGGCTGGCCAAGCTCAGTCACTGTTGGAGGGTCACGAGAGGAATAGAAAGACCTGTAACTGGAATCTGTAGATAGATAGATTCAAAGTAAATGTGATTCATTACTTTTGGTGTATGTATGAGTTTGATGGCACTTTACATGGATTTGAAGATATTTTGTTAATTAAAACATACACAGACACACATGTATGGCATTAAGAGTAAAAATCAGGAATGAAAAGCAATAAAAATATAAACTTGACCTTTGGCAAACCTCATCTCCGTCCTCAGTATTCCTTCGCTCCTCAGTGTCGACAGTGACGTTTCTCCCTGAACCTCGATGCCGAGCTGACTAATTTGGTTCAGTGCAAATGTACACCGCACAGTAAGACTTAAAAAAATAAATAATTGAAATGAGTGTCCATTGCCTTCAAAAAGTAAGAAGTGGAACATTTTAATGTCTTACTGGAAAGGAGTGTCATGAAATATAGAGCCTCCCTGCAGATTTTGTTTCACCTCAATGTTGACCCAGTAGGTTATAATCCCACCTGCTATCTGCAAGACACAACCAAACCTCTTATATTTATATATATATATATATATATATATATTCATATATATCACATTAAGCCTGTGGCAAAGAACCTTGGTGTTTGGTTTGATAGTAATTTAAATTTCGAGCAGCACACCACAAAGCTTGTTCAATCATGTTTTTATCAACTTAGAAATATAGCTAAAATTCGATCTATGTTAACTTTTAAGGACACCGAGACCATTTTACACGCCTTCATCTCTTCACGCCTGGATTATTGCAACAGCCTTTTCACCTGTTTAACCCAAAAATCTATTGATCGACTCCAGACTGTCCAGAACTCAGCTGCCAGGCTTTTAACCAGAACAAAGAAA
>NC_060166.1:13445221-13518824 GCF_021292245.1 Micropterus dolomieu
TGACCTTTTAGTCCCATACGCACCAGCACGTACCTTGAGATCCTCGGGCAGAGGTCTGTTGTCTGTTCCAGAGTCTCGACTGAAAACTAAAGGGGACAGAGCGTTTGCTGTCAGGGCCCCGAGGCTCTGGAACAGCCTGCCCGAGGAAATCAGGTCGGCTGAGTCAGTGAACTCTTTTAAGTCCCTTCTTAAAACATACTTTTATAGGAGAGCTTTTCCCGATCTTATTTGACTTTATTTTATCCCTTTTATTTTATTGTATTTTACTAATTTTATATTAAATTTTCATGCTCTTATCTTTTTTTGTATTATTCTTTACACTTGTTAAAGCACTTTGTAACTTGTTTTTGAAAAGTGCTCTACAAATAAGGATTATTATTATTATTATTATTATATTTACTCACAAAAACACCACCTGACCCATCCAAAAGCTGTGGAGATAATTGATTTACATTTACCATGGACTGAGTGCCACAATCAGTGAATGGAAAGCTGAACGTGACCGCATCCTTGGATCTTTGTTGGGGTTTACAATTGCGTCTTTGACCTGAAGGGATCCTCACTGCATCCAGGTTCAGAGGTGGGACTGTGGCATTCTGAGGGATGGTAATGTTGAACCCATCCCTGGTGCAGAAAAAATGTCTTGATACAGGTGGATGATCATTTTCATTCACCTCTGTAGTAAACAAACCCCACTGAGAATTAATAATAAACAATATTCTGTAACACAATGTCATGATATTTATCTGTACACTTACTAGCTTTAATTTTCTTCTCACAGATGAGAGGTATTGACTTGACAATTTCAACTTCTCCCCTCTCTGCAAGTGCCACGATGACAACATTCAGAATTGTGATATATTTCTATTGGACAAAGTGGAAAAGACAGATTAGAATATGAAAAATAGTAAACATCTGCATTAAAAATAAACAGACAGCTTACTTGTATTCTCACAAAGCATCCGTGGGAAGCAACGGTTAAGATGATAAAGATGTCAGTTTCTCGAAGGAAGTAGTGGCATTGTTTTGCTAGAGCAATGACTTGGTGATACCCGGCGTGTTCATCTGTGTGCACATTTGGACACAAACAGGAGCATAGCAAACACTTCAAGTTAGTGTCAAGTTATATGTTTAATGTCTGACTTACCTTGGACATAAATGGTAAAAGGAAGATCAGCAAATTGTGCCTTTGATATGCGAACAGACATGAACCCTTCGTGGCAAATCAATTTGGTATTATTCATGGTGTTATAGATAGTTGGTTGAAATTGTTTTGAAGCAGCATGGGCTTCACATCTCAAAAGAAGCAGTGCTAATGAAATAAATGTCACCAAAAAGTATTTACTGTGGGCCTTCATCTTTGGATACTGAGACTCTCTGACAGGTGGCGCAGCTGCTTCTCATTTGGCTTAATTGGCGCGACACCCATGAGGGTGAAAGCAACTCTAAAAACTCCCTCGCCTCACAGCATGAGGGTGTTGTGTTTAAATCAACTGGTCGCTGGGGCCTTTCTGAAGTCTGTGTGGTCTCCCTACGATATGCAGGTAAACCAGAAACTCTAATGCCTCTGTAGGTGTGAGTATAGTTTCGTGGCTTATATTTTCACCAGGGTGGTGATGGTGCATAGATAAGATGCTTGCCTTTGGTGTGGGAGACCTGGGTTCGTTTCCCACTGTGAGACATCCACCATGTGTCTCTGAGCAAGACACTTAACCCCTAGTTGCTCCAGAGGCATGCGACCTCTGACATGCATAGAAATTGTAAGTCGCTTTGGATAAAAGCGTCAGATAAATGTAACTTTATGTGCAAGTCAAACTGAGATTATAAAAGCAATTTGTATGGTCACAAAATACTGGTTTGTTTCAACTGTTTTGCTAATCACATGCATGAAACACACCTCACACCTCACACACACACACACACACACACACACACACACACAGGTTTGACAGATAAACACACTGCTTCTTGATTTGATCTTTTTTTGCATGTGAAAATCTTTATTTGATGAACATTAGCAAACAGCACTCACTGTCTAATAGATGAACAGGCAGTGAAATACGATGCAATTATAAAACAAACACATACAATGAGACATTTATCAGCTTTAATCTGTGATGGCAGTAACTATGATTGCGAAAAGATGTTGACAGTGAAAATGTGCGCACAGTTATTTAAGCTGTCCTTCATTCTTTACAGTCGGTTGAGCTGCTCCGTGCTCCTGTTGTAAATTGGGTTTTTGTATTCACAATCTGAGAAGGAAACAACAGAGAAGTGGGAGAGCAGTTCAGAGCACAGCATCATTTCATCCCGAACATGGCCATAGATGAAGTCAGCACTCACTTTCTTTGGCTTTCTTCGTCCCGGGACCTCCTGCAACATGCAACACTTCAATGAATAATGAATTGTTTTTTCGTTTTGTTTTTTGCATTAGCATATCGCACGCAGATGCATCATTCTGACAGATGATACATGACAAATCAAATCTAAATACCTTTGCGATGGTTCCCTGCCTGAGTTGACGAGGCTTGTTGCTTGCTGAGATCACTTTGGTTAACTGTGAAATGAAATGAATGAAGGTAAATTCCTGACAGTACTTAAATGATGTAACATAACATAATATTATATATTACCATAATAATGTCGACTGAGACTTGCTTGCCGTAATCTGCTGAAGAGTTCTGGAGAGGTGAGAGAAGACTAAATTACTCCAGATTCTCATAATAATTTGATGAATCACCATTCACACAAAAGTGCAGCAATTAGATCGTTTTAGCACCTGCGTGAAACCTCTGTTTACGTGGCAGCCTTTCCACCGTCTCAGAGTTACACTGGTTCAAGTCTGGGTAAATGCTTTGAATGTTCTGAGTCCTGTCCAGATAAGGCAGAGCTCCAGGTGTATTGCAAGGATTTCTGGTGGGGTCACCCTGGCGGTGGGCTGGGGCTTGGTCATCATTTTCTGAATTTTAAGAAAGATCAAATTAGACGGTGCTGATACAGACATTAGTAGTGTTCAGGCTGGATTGAATGACAATGGCTGTTTTAACAAGGTGATCAAAGAGAGCAAGAAGATGAACTGTCTGAACGCACCGTAAACAAGATTGTCTGCTCCTGCAGGAAAAGGAAACACACTGTGTACAATAACACAAAAATCACAACACATACATACACATATAATGAAACCTACATCATTTATTTGTTTTATATTAATTGCGATAGATACCTCCCTGCTGTTGATTTACTGGTACTCTGCCTGCTTCCTCAGGTTGAGCACTGGCACCTGCAGTGGGACATTATGACCTTCTATGAAGCAGCATAGCGCAATAGTTGGACATTTTGGGAAATATGCTTGTTTGTTTTATTGACAAGAGTTAGATGAGACAATTGATACCTCTCACATCTGTCTGGTAAATATAAGGCTACATATAGCAGTCAGTTAGCTTAACTTAGAGCAAGGACTGGAAACAGGGAAACATCTAGCCTGGCTCTGTCCAAAGTGAACTAAAATCCAATTAACAAGTAATAGTCTGCATTTTGTACAGATTAAACAAACATGGTAATGTGTAAATTAGTGGCCTCATCATTAAA
The DNA here is from genome assembly GCF_021292245.1 of Micropterus dolomieu. Taxonomy (NCBI): domain Eukaryota; kingdom Metazoa; phylum Chordata; class Actinopteri; order Centrarchiformes; family Centrarchidae; genus Micropterus; species Micropterus dolomieu. The sequence goes on from NC_060166.1 coordinate 13,448,810, forward strand.
ATAGCCTAAATCAGCTACTTTAAATAACAACAAACAAAAAATGTATGTGTATGGTTATATTTACAATAACTAAATCAATTTTATTAGTGTTACTATAGGATTTTATTTAGATTTAACTGCCAGCAATGGTGGATTGAATGTGAACGTGTTTTTATGTAACTGAGGCCTAAACAATAAGACGTGAATATGGGGACAGAGTTGTCAGGGACAGCAGAGGAAACCACTAGGCTTATGATGGGCTTATAAATAACAAATACATAAAAATGAGCTTCATAAGTCACATTAATGATAAAAAAGATGTGTATCCTATAACTAGAAGGAGAGGGTTTGACCTTAGCAGCAATCCTCCAAAATTAGGATGTGCCAATGACCAATGAATCACTGAAACATGTTGACAATCTACCTTACATTCCTGTGCTCTGATGTAAAAATATGTGTATCTAGTGACATTCTACAGTAATTACAGTACAGATCTAATATAAATAGTCAAATTTTAATTTTTGCTTACCCTCAAAACCTACAAGGTTGATCGTATTGTCCTGTGTTCTGTTATTACACGACACTGAAATATAAACAAAAAGGGTATTTAAATAACCATCCATCAAATGAACTGACAAAACATTTCTTCTATTAACTGTGTGGACTGAAGGAGCCACACTGGGCATGTACTCACATAAGCACTGCATGCAGTAGTAGGCACAGACACACAGCAGGACGAAAGCAGCTCCACCAACACAGATGTAAATCAATAGCTTCATGTCTTTCTCTGCACCTGCATGATCAGTTGTGGTTTTACAAAGATGCATTTCACAGGAAACTCTAGCTCATGTGTCCTCCTATGAGGTTTGTGACCATGGAAAGGAAGAGGTCTCACCTCTCTGCACAGGCTGCTGTTCAGTGTTAACAACACTTTATCAAACTTTCAGAAATCATCTTACCTGTTTCAGCAACCAGTTCCACTTGAAGACAGTTACTGACATGCTGACAGCGATAACACCCCAGGTCAGAGTTTTTAAGGTCATCAATGCAGATGGAGTAGTTCCCCTCTGAGTGCTGGTTTGGAAAGACTTTCAACCGGCCATTTCTGTGGTCATGGAACACAATCTGGCCTTTAGATGTGAAGTTGACCACGTGCACAGTGGGAGTTCGGGCCCATTCCACATCGATGAGGCTCCTTGTTGAAACATAACATGGGAGGAGCACCGAGGATCCAAGTAGAGCACTGAGCGACTGTGTCTCACAACCATCTGCATACTCACAATTACTGTCAAAGTAGTCATCTTAACAGAAAGAGAGAAATTACAAGAACAAGTTTCAGGTTTAGGTCAATTATCTTGTGCTCAAAAAGCAAAGGGTAGCTACCAAAAGCAGGAACTCTTCTTTCTTATTACTGTATATCTTTAAAATCTAGTCTAGAAATATTCAAATTCACCGTCAGGTTTGAGCATAAAAGTTTTAAATATTACCGGACAAATATCAAATGGTTAACCATGAATTACCTTATTACACACTGATTTATAACATTTACAACACTGAAACTGACAAAGGTAATACAATACATTTTAAGCAGATATAATGTGCCCACAGATAAGCCTAATGTTACCAGATTAATCAATGAACAGTGTATTTTAGACAGAAAGAAAAAATAAATATTTCACCTGCAATATATACAACATAAAATATATTTAATTATAATACTATGGATATGATAATCCACTATACAGAATAGAAATATTTTGTCTTGCTTTCAGTATGTAAATTAAAATATCTCAAGCGCAAGACTTCAAAGATAACTTAAATTGACTGGACAACGCACATATACGTACATATACATCCGTTCAAATTTTACAAAAGAACTTTTTTTATCTAAGTAATTACCATTTCAATTCTCTAATTTCAATAAATCACTTACCGTTTGACAACACACACACAAAGCACAAGGCCAAAGGGAAAATCCACCTGTCTGCATTCATTGTCAGAGTCTCCTACAGTGTGAGCAGCAGTGGGGTAATGCTGTATGTTAACCCCTCTAAGCATCATGGGACAAAACCACAATACCATCACATTTCATATAGTTAGACGGAAATGATTTGCTGTCTTTCTGTTTCACATGAACAACAAATGTTTGACAACTTTTTTTTCAGACTGTGTGATGATCACACTAAGAATTAAATAGAAATTCAAATGACTAATAATACATTTTTTAAAGCAGTGAACATGCAGATAATGATCTAAAAGGCTTGTCATGACTGTCTCCTCCAGACCACTTCCTGTTGATGTTTCCGGGAAAGGTAAGGCTTGAGATGAAACAGATAAAGGCTAATGTCAAAGTGTATTGTCCCCTGGCTAAGTAAAGCAAAAGAAGCTCATTTTTAAACCCAGGTGTTCATGTTTAACTAACATAAAATCTGTGATTTGTTAAATACATATTTCTGTTTAAATTAGCTCTGCCTTGACCACCTGTAACATTAAAAATGTCGTTGAATGACAATCTGAAATGTCATTTTACATTACAAATTATTTTGACGAGTTCTTTTTGTTGATATAATTTCTGTACTTTTTAGTGATACTTGATTGTCTCAATGCTACAAACCTTCACCTTGCAGTGTCTGAGCTAGTGGAAGTACCAGGTCCAAATACTGTTTCTTCTGCTATATTAATTATGAGTATTACATCATTATATTCATAGGATTTTTTCCTTTCACCCTGGTACTTCTGGTGAGTGACAGCAACACATTCTCATCTTAGTGCGTCATCACCAACGTTTTCAGAGTGACAAAGCGTAATTATTTTACGCTAAAGGTGTCAGAATTAAAGCAGCAGAGATGTAGCACCTAAAACTCTGTATCCTAACTTCCCATAATGCAACTTCAGAGCCACAGATGACATTACACAACTGTTTTCATAGGCTCTACAGAGAGCTGAAGTGAATCCAGAACTTGTGATTTCTGTAGCAGAAGTAAGAAAACTCATTGTAAGTCCTGTTGATATTTGAAATTATGTGAATAACTAAAAATACAGCATTATGGAGCCTTTCTCAACAGTAGCATATGTAGTATGGCTCACTTCGTATTTTTAGATCGATTGAACTTAATAAAATCGATGGAGTGTCCCTTTAAAATGATTCTGAATGCAACATTACTACACAGTAAACACAGTAACATACAATTTACTGTCAGTTTTCTACTGCGAAGAGATGACCTAATCTTGCACTACACTTATAATGGAAATGCTATTTTAGGACATTGGTTGATGATGGTTGGTGATCTACACAACTGCATAGATTCATTGTTGCACACTCACATGTCTGCTTATGCTGGAAAAAAACGTTTTTAGTGTGAAATGTTTATTTATGGAAATGTTTGTCGGTCTGTATGTCAGTCAGTTGATCATCCACCACATGAAACGTAGTACAGACATTACTGTTCATGAATCCTCTTACTTTTCCTCTAGCGCCACTAAGAGGCTGAGATGACATCTAGTCCAACCTCACGTCGCTGCTATCGTTTTTTTTTTTTTTTTTAAATAATAGGGGATGGTGTGACCTGGGCAGCGGGGGTGCGTGTTTCCGCCTCCTGCAGGCTGTATGCTGTGAGCGGCTGCACTGAAGCTGTGTGTGTGAACCAGCACAAGACTCATTCTGCACTCACACCAACCGTCCGTAGCCAGCTGCAGGATGGCCGGGAGCTTCTTCAAAGGACGTTTTCTGTCCTTATTCGACTACAAAACAGAAAAATACATTGTCGCCAAAAATAAGAAAGTTGGGATTTTGTACAGACTTATTCAGTTATCTATCATCGGTTACATTATAGGGTAAGTGGATAACTGTCGTGGCTTTTATTGTCATAAATTACTTAACATTTACTTTGCAAATAATCATAATTTAAATATAGATATTACAGTATGTCTGTGAGGAGTTTATGTTGACCTTTATGCACTGTAGGTTAGCCTATATATAGAAATAAATAGAATTTAATGCAGCAACTTACATAAACGTATTGGCTGCTATATATGTACATTATTTTGATTACAGATTGATGATGACGATTTCAAGTCATGATAAAGTGAATGGATTACACATTTTAGTCAGGGCTATGGCAGGGCAATCATATCATGTAACATGTGAACATTGAATATTAGAACTTAGAACATAGAACTTTAAATAAAAATGTTATGCTGGGTCAACAACAGCCACAAAACACCACCAGACATGTTACATCATGTCCAAATATGAACTGTATATTCAGGGGCAAGGCACATGGTTAACTGCAGAAGTCCACTTGAAGACACCACTTCTCATTCCAGCCTTGGTAGCCCTCTGACTGCATGTGAGAGACAGAAATATGTGTTCCAAAATAACGTTCATTTCAACTTCTCACATGTAAAATCAGTGTGCCCTTCCTTTCCTCTTGTCATAATGTGGACCATAAACATGAAAATCCAAAGGAAGAATATCCTGAGCCCTGAGCTAAGCACTCAGCCAGCCCAAACATCCCAGCCTGGAACATTCACACAGCTGTGTAGTTTCAGAAACAGAACAGAAATAACAGAGAGAATGACAGGAAGGATACAAGGTATGACAATGTGAGATGTCGTCGTAAGTAAAAGGCTGATTAAGAGAATAAAAAATAAAATCAAGAGTGAGAGAATGGAAGAGGGATTCACACTTTCTACTCTGTAAGAGAGAGAAGAACAGAAAAGGAGCATGAGATTGAAAGAGAGAAAGAATTGGAGGAATGACACAAGCTGGTGTTTTGATAAATACACTTTATGTGAGTAATGGGACTGAGTAAGCTCCCCATCTTAAAGTCCCATTCCATGAGTCTCCTCAGCAGCGTGGATATATGAAGATTGACTGTTGGTGTCTTTTTGCTGGTGACTGCCAGTTTTCTTTGACAGGATGTCCCATCCAGCAGTGGTGCCTCTCAGGATTTATTCCAGTGAAGCGCCTGAACAATTATAGTGTTTCTTCAAACAGCAAGAAAGAAAATAACCGTTCATTTCGGAAGTTCACCTGACAGTTACCTATTTCAGTGTTTGAGGGGTTTGAAAAATTAACTGATAAGTTAATTGTGTCATGTGATGAAAAGGCAAATATTCAATATGATTAGAACGGCATGTTAAAAATCAACCTAAATACAACTGAATAGTCCAAATAAATTTATGCTCAAAACACAAAATAGTTCAACTAAGTTTAAGAATAACAACCACACTTGCACATATTTGAAGCAGTAAGCAGTAGTTTACAGCAAAGGAAATCTTCTTCATTAAACTTTATTTCTGATACAATTATTAACTTGAAAATAACCACACCTTAAATTTGATTAACAGTATGCTTTTGGTAAATAGACTGTACTTGCATAGCGCCTTTCTAGTCTTCTGATCATTCAAAGTGATTTGCACTACATGTCATATTCACACCATTCACACACATTCATACACTTATGGCAGAGGCTGCCATGCAAATTTGGCCCATCTTCTGATCAGCCGCCCCTAAGCAGTAAAGCGCTGAATTTTAGGAATACGTTATAGTTAAAACATTGTCATTGGAGCTGTACTGCTGTAAGTTGACTGCAATCATTTACAGTGAAACATTATTTGTGGTGACCCAAATCGCGCTGTAGGTTATATGTAAATTATAAAAAATAAATAAACTTACATGCAGCAACTTGCTTAAACGGATTGGCTGCTGATTAATGTATAATACATCTACATTATTCAGTTTACAGACTGACCTTGATGATGATTTCAAGGCATGATAAACCATATATTTTTAGTCAGGGCTATGGTAGGACAAGTGATAGGGCAAGTTTTTTACACTATCAATTGTCACACAAAATGTCTTTGTGTACAAGAGTTTGTACAGTTTTTCAGTGCCCTGTAGCAAAACCCTATAAAAAGCTATAGTAGGCCTGATCTAGTAAGTTAATTTTATTTACTTATCACCTTTCCAGAACAAAAGTTATAAAGTGCTTGATTGTTAAAGACAAAGCAGCAGGCTTAAAATACGACACACAATCTGTATTTAGCTTAATGTTCAAATCAAACTGAGAGAATAAAAATGGCACATAAAACCAAAATGTTTGTTTTCACCCACAGGTGGGTTTTCTTAAGCAAGAAAGGCTACCAGGAAACAGACGAGGCCATCCAGAGTTCTGTCATAACTAAACTGAAGGGAGTGTCAGTGACTAACACCACTGAGTCTGGACTGATGGTGTGGGGACCGGAGGACTATGTCATCCCACCACAGGTGAAAACATTCACGCCACACCATCAATTCACGGTTGTGCACAAGAGACAGTGATTATGCCAGGTAGCAGATATCAGGCAAGTTTAAATCAAAAAGCAGGTTTCAGGGAGGAATAGTTCAAACACTAAATGGCAAATACGTTAATGTAGCAAACAGGTGTTGGAGAAGTTGCCTGTACAGTAGGCCTGTATATTTTGAGAGGGACAGGTCTGTTGGCAGGAACAGGTGATCATCATCATTGTCTAATTAACAGTGTTTTCCCTACATATAGGGTGAAGCAGTTCTGTTTGTTGTAACCAATTTCTTAGAGACGCCAAACCAGAAGCTGGGATACTGCGCTGAGGTAAGAATATTAAGTACAGTTGATTTAAATGTAAATCACAGCCTGTGTGTTAAGACCACTGTGGTAGTATTTCCATGAGGAAACTGTACCCTCTCACAGGTCAGTGACCATAATAGGAATTGAAAAAATGAATGGTATCTTAGATCTAATTTGCTAACCACTATTTTCATATTTGATAACATAATATGATGATCAAGTTATTATGCAGTGTGGTACTGAATTTATTAAATACTAGCAAAGTAACAGTGCAGTGCAGTGTTCACATTTGTCAAATATATATATTTTTTATCCACATCATTAAAAAAAACTATTTAACAATCAATAAAAGCCATCACAAATTTAACCCTGAAACATAAATATTAGCCAATATCTGTTTAATTATCATGAGGACCCAATTGCAGACAAGGAGATGGAATTATTTTTATTTTTTTACAAACTCACAAAAATGTGCAAAAACTTTAATTCTGCTGGCAGTATTGTGAGCAAGCAGGCAGATGACATGAGATGGGCAGGTGGTGGAGAAACAGGCGAAACCCTAAGCAAGGCATACAGATTGAGTTCCTTCTCTCTTGAACCAATATCTGAAAAAGGCAGAGGTCAGGAAAAACATCAGACAACAACATTAAACAAGTTCAAAACAAGATGAAGTAGTTCATTATCACTTTAGGCTGTAAAAGTGTGAGGAATCTGAGGTCATTTATTTTAGCAGAAATACGTTTTGAAGCAACATACGAGCAACATTGCTATGTATAGCCACATTGTGAGCCCTATAATCCTTTTACCGTGTTCACAGTTCATTCAAGGTTTGACAGTCAGTATAATGAGTAACGAGTTCCCTAATGACTTCAACCTGTGTATTGTTATTTTGTTACCTCTCTCTTGTGTCTATAGTGCTTCCCTTCCGTTTTTATGTCAAGCATACAGGCCTCGCAGTGGCAAAGCGGTGCAGTAGTTAGCAATGTCGCTCTCAGCAAGAAGGTCGTGGGTTCTAACCTTGGTCATCCCAGGCTTTTCTGTGTGGAATTTGCATGCTGTGGGTTCTCTTGGGTGATCTGGCTTCCTCCCACCGTCCAAAGACATCAAACCTAGGATAACTGGCGACTTGAAATTGTCCCTAGGTTTGTGTGAGAGTGGTTGTTTATATGTATGTGGCCCTGCAATGGACTGGCGATTGTCCAGGGTTTGCCTTGCCTTTTCGCCCGATGTCAACTGGGATTGGCTCCGGCCCCCCGTGACCCTGTGATAAGCGGTTGACGATGGTGGGTCCTATCCCTTGTGCTATGCTGATCCTTGCTTCACTATTGTGACAGAACAAACTGGCCATCATGGACCCAGTAGACACTTATTCCAATGAACTCTGTGAATTAATTTGTGACCAGGTGGTGCTCAAAGATATGTGGAGGAAAGCAATCAGTGACTTTCATAGAAGGCAGTCTTGTCTCTGGCATCAAGACTGTTTCCTCAAAGTCTTGGCTAGGGGATTTCATACCTGAGTGGGCCACAGACTTTTCCTCAGTCAGCTTCCCAGCCTACTAAACTCCTGCCAGCTCCAATTCCTATCGGTCCCGGTTCCTGTGTTGGATTGTTTTCTGTCAGAGCTATTCGCATTAATCTCCTTTCTGGATACTTCCTCACAAGAAAGTGAGGCTCCCAATAATGTCAAAACTTTCTCTTGTACAGATCTCTGATGTCCATTTTGCTAGACCTTCCTGTAGAGCAAGACCGTAACCAGACTGCTGGCCTCTAGCCAGATGCCCAGTTGACTAGCACTAAACCTGCCAGAATTCTGCCTAATCTGGCTCTGGAGTACCCTTCAGAGAAGCCCTCTAGAAGGAATCGTTGTCATGCCCCTCCACTGCCCTAGAGCCTTTGCTGCCCAGCACCAGAGTCACCACTGCCCAGCTCCTGGTTCCTTGTCAGCAGCCCTGCTGACTCCTGTTCCTTGTGTCTGGTGTCCTGTCACCTCCTGACCCTGCTGAGGTCTCCGACTTTGTCTCTGGCCTCCAGAGGGTTCTGCCCCTAGCCATCTGCCTTAGGACTCCTGCTCTACCCATGTCCAACCCTCGGGCCATCTGCCTAAGAGCACCAGCTCCTCTCTTCAACCCGAGCCTTCAGCTATCAAGCTCCTCTCCTGTGGAATCGGATCCCAGTTTGGGTTTGGTGGCCAGACACAATCTCCACATTCTAATTGTAGGCTAAAGATTTTCTTCTTTGATAAAAGAAGAGATCGTCTTCTCCTCTCCCTCGTCATCTGTTTGCATTCATATTCCATTAATGCACCGCTACCACCATTACTATTGTTTTACAAAAGTAATGTGGAACTTGAGATTCTCCTAGCCAGTGTCGACTAGTGCTTGTCATGGTGGGAATTGTTGGGTCTCTGTAAATAATATTATAAAGAGTGTGATCTAGACCTGCTCTTTATAAAAAGTGCAAAGAGAAAAGTACTGTTATGAATTTACACCACATAAATAAAATTAAATTGCACCAGATTGAATTTTGAGACAAACATGTTGTTTTGTTTAACGTAAGGATACTAGTGAGTTTTCTGTTGAATATCAGCTAGCTGGAGGGAATGATGTGTTATTTAGACACTCTTTGCAAAACACCACTTGGCTCGCATTTCCGAGCTCTCTGAACCTAACTGTTTATTTTAAGGTTACTTTATTTACTCTCCACTGTTTGACATCTCATCATCTGGAAACTATTTCAGCCGGCCATGTTTCAGAGATACAGTAGGCGATGTATGACTAGGTTAGGGAAGAGCAGTGAATGACCTGTGCTGTACTTGAGTTAAATTAAAAAACACAAACTGAAACTTTGCAACACTAAGATCACCTTATCTGATATATTGTCATTTCAGTGAACTACAGAGACAAGCATGTTATTTTTATCGTTTTAACTTTTAAAAGTGGATGACAACTCGCTGTTCTTTTAATGAGTGTGTGTGCTACAGTTACACTGTCCATTATTACACTCAGCTATATCTTTCACTACATATTTCTAGAGGGTTCCTGGTATGTAAACTTGGCATCTCTTGGTCTCCTGGCTCACTATAACAAGCCAAGAAGACTAGCCAGCCAGTACAAGCACTACACAGCCATAAAACACTGCTCTTGTATACATTGTGGCTCTCCTCAATTCAATTCAAGTTCCCCTGGTTCTGAAAAGATACCACACACTTGAGTGGGATCCTTTAACTGTCTGTTCCAGTAAGTTATGAAAAAGCCACGGGCATGAACCCCTGACTACATTTTCACTTTCATATTAATTGGGTTGCTAGAAAAGAGAAACCGGTTATCTTTATTTGAAAGCCTCACACAACCCCACTGTTTCAAATATAGTGTAAATCTACTAACTCTAATAGTATATGTTTTGGCCATATAATACGTGATTTTACCCCTTTTCATAATATTTCACTTCTAAGTAAACAGCCAATATATGTAGTTTGTATGGCAGCCAATATCTGCAAGGAAAAGTAAAAAAAAAAAAAGGATGCAAATTTACATATGTATGATATGAATAGAAATACTCTTGGTAAGTCATTCTAATTGTTTCTGTTTCCTGTCTGTCTTAACGTATGTCCCAAATCTAATTGTGTCTAATCCTTTGTGGATTAATAAAGTTGTATTGAAATTGAAAACTGTTGATATACTAAGACAAAATGATATATATTATATTATGCCTAACTTTTTGTTTTTTGAATATCTTTTTGCGGCATTTATTTTCAGAGTCTCAAAGTGCTGGATGGCCACTGTCGAGATGATGAAGACTGTGAGGACGGAAAGATGGTAGTGGCTGGTAATGGTAAGACATAAACATCACTGGTTTAATACGCCATTAAGCTGGTCGACTCTGAGATGTAAATTTAACAAGATTAAATTGGGTCATGGTATTTTCCAAATTAATGAAAATGAGTGCAACATGTATACGGTAGAATAACACAAGTGGTTAAAATTGGCATACAAATAATCAGAGTAATACTTTCCTTGAGAACTTGTTTCTACTGTTTGAGTCTTTGTGCTAATTGGAAATAACAGAGGATTTGTGATTTTGTGTGTGTGTGTGTGTGTGTGTGTGTGTGTGTATGTATATGTATATGTGTATATATATATATATATATATATATATATATATATATATACACAGACAGACAATCACAACATATATTGAAATGCCATATCTTTTCACATGATAAACTGGATGGCTTCAGGGTGTCTTCTGTTTGTGTGAAGGAATCATGAGTGGCCGATGCTTAAGAAAAGATGAAAAATCCATCGGTACCTGTGAAATCTACGGCTGGTGTCCCATTGAAAGAAAATTCATACCACAGTAAGAAATTGAGAATTCTTTCACCATTCTAATGGATTTGATCCCCCTCATGCATACACACATTTGTTCATACATGACATCAGGTACCTATTTTATTTATTTTTTTATTCTTAGTTTTAAAAATCCTGGCGGTAAGACCCTGTTGGGAACATGTTCCATTGTATAGTGTGTAATAGAAAACATACAGAATAACTGAGTCAGTTGTGTGATGAATCATTTCTTTATACGTGCAGCACAGGAGGCCGAGAATGGTGTCCTCGCAGCATCTCTACCGTAGTAACAAAGAGCAGAGACATGGTGACATCATTACAAATGTTGATTCAATTCTAGCATTTAGCATACAGTCCTAGAGAGGTCCTGAGATCACAGTCATGGTGGTGTTTCTGTCTGACATCTGAATACACAATCCTGAGCACATCCAGATCTCACAGTCATGTTAATGTATATACAGTGAAGAATATCATCACTACCCCCGTAGTGTCACTCATCTGTTTGTGCAAAAGGTGCCACCTCTCTGTCTGCCAATGTCTGGAGAGAATGACCCTATGGTAATTATAACAATGACTTATTTCCAAAGTTAAATAAAAACTTATTTCCAATTTTATTTTTTTTTTTCACAAGTGACAGAAAACAGACAACAATCCCTGAAAAATTTACTTTTCTGTGATGCAAGATTCCCATCTGACAATGACAATATGTAATCTATGGAGCTTAGTTTAGCACATTCCTTTGGGCAGCTACATAATAATACATTAATACAAGAAGACAATGCCTTGTTGTGTGTTTTTTTTTTTTTTTTTTTTTTTTACAGACGCCCTCTACTGACAAACGCTGGAAACTTCACTATCTATATCAAGAATTTCATCCAATTTTCTAAATTCACATTTTCAAAGTAAGTACTCTTCGTCTGAGTTCAATACTCAGCATACATTCTCTATGCACTGCTTGGTTAACTGGAAACAGCTGTGAGCAGTGTTGACTCATTAACAACTGTGCGTTTCTTAATTCTGAGGTCCAACGTCCTTGAAACTACCGACGACTCATATTTGAGGAAATGCAGATATGATGAGGAGCTCAACCCCTACTGCCCCATCTTTCGTCTGGGAGACATCACCAGGCGAGCTGGATATAACTTCCAGGACTTGGCCACATTTGTTAGTATTATGCTTTTCAGTTGTTTATAGTCACCAGTTGGAGAATGTCACAAAACTTTAAATCCCAGTATGATTTTACTGGAATAGACGCACCTATTGGATCAGTCAGATCTGTGTTCATTTATCCCCTACAATTATCTTGTATTGATTGCACTTTTTGTTAACTCTTACTTCCTTCCCTAGGTATTTACCCCATTGATGTGATATGTTCCAGGAGCTCTTACTAGTATTTATTGCTGCTCTTACTAGTATGTATTGTCAGTTGTAGATCTGTATTTGATGCTCTGTTGATGCTTGTATGTTGTTCCTCAAATGTAAGTCGCTTTGGATAAAAGCGTCTGCCAAATGAGTAAATGTATCACACGGCCTTTCTTCGATACTTAGATTTTTTTTGATACTCTTTTTGCTTGTGTCAGAACAACAACAAAAAAAAACTGCCCAGACACCATTACATCTAAATCACGTCTGTTGAAAAGAAGTAAGAGCAAATGTTAGGTTTGAATGGTAAAGCATACCACAAAAAAAGGGGTTAAGGAGGTAAAGCAGCTGCCATTTTTATAAATAAAACAAATTCTTAAATTAAATTTTTCTTTTTTCACAAGTTAAACCATACAGATCCACTATCTATAAAATAATGACCATAGAGATTAATGAAGCAAATTCATTTCATGGCTTTCTCTCTAAGAAAATGTCACTGAAACGTGAAATAAGCAGTCTACTGAAAACAGTGTTTCGTAATAATGTACAGAGATCTTGCTTGGTTGTGATGGAATGATCTTACACAACAAGATGCTTTTGTTGATTTTTATGAGGGATGCACAATAAGACCCACTGCATTGGTATCGTAGCAGATCTCTGTGTTAGACCCACTGTTTTTTATTCATGTTACCATAAAATTCATTGTTTCGGGTATCATTATGTCATGGTGGGAGAGGTGAACAGGTTTTTAATTTGGGGGAAAAAGAAGGCAAGCACTGATTTCAGATCAGTACCTCTGTACATGCAAATTTCCTCAGTTGAGAAATTTGGAGAAGAAAAAGGTATATCGATGCATCCCTAATGTTTACATGCTGCAATAGTTGTAGGCAACACTTCAGTGGACTTATCTGTCTATATTTAGGCACATTTCCACCACAATAATTTGGGCAGAGAGTAAATGAGCAAATACTAAAGAAGCGGTACAAAAAAGTCTTAATTATTATGGTTTGAGCATCAGTGTGTTCATGTCCATTGTCCCTGTAAGACTGCTGTGTAGATATGTGCACCAAGGGGAGCCAGACTACCTTTACTTTACCATGATTCATTAACATGGTTTAGAAGCCACATATGATAAAGTCTGTATTTTGTTTTCCAGGGTGGCTCCATTGGCATTATGATACAGTGGGACTGTGACCTTGACAAAGGCTACTCTAACTGCCATCCACAGTACCGCTTTACTCGGCTAGACATCAGTGTCTCCAACAAGACCATCACTACGGGATTTAACTTCAGGTCTTAGTCTATCTTGTTATGTTGCACAGACATATATTTCTCATTATCTTCAACATTATATAACATATTATTTGTTTGTGTTCTCAAGACTCCATATTTTCCCTTTTGTTGCCCAACAGACATACTCGGTATTTCAAAAATGCTGCTGGTGAGAGTTATCGATCCCTTTTCAAAGTCTATGGTGTCCGATTTAACATCATGGTGCATGGAAAGGTATGGAAAACGTGTTTTACAGAGTGAATGCACAAAATGCTGTCTACTTTGCCAAAGCTTTATGATGGGACATGATTTAAGTGATCAATGCAATACACAACACACAGAAAATAACAACAAACTGACAAAAGCTTGTTGGGTCTTGAATTATGCACATAAGATGTATTATGATCTTATTGTGTCTCAGTAGACCGTGATTCTGACATGTTACTTAAACAACATTCAAAGACATTTAAAAATATATTTAGACATTTATAAAAGACAGACGTAACCGTTAATTCTAGGGACCATATGTAATTTTGTCAATGAAATTAATCAAATTGTCATTGCCTTATTGTCAGTGGGCTCAAAACTCACTTGGAAATGAAGCACACGCCTGTTTTATCTGTTGCTTGCATCAGCCACTATTCTGCTTTTAATGTGAGGTCTCCGGGTCGCATTCAGCCCTGCGCGCGCTCTCGAGCCTCTCTCTGACTACAGCGACAACACTGCAGCTAACGACATGCAGTTCCCTAACACCATAAAACAACCAGCTCACAGCAAAACACAGGCTCCACGTAAGGATACAAAACAAAAATAAAGGTTTATGTGCTTAAGCCCATCAGACCAAACAGGTTCAGATGATGTCGAGTAAGAACAAAGTGAGCATTAGTAAAACTGGAGAAACACAGAGAAAGTCACGTTAGCTCGCCGACTAACGCTGAGCAGTTGCTAATGTTATCCTGTGCAAAGTTATATCGCTTTCCACATTACTTTACCAACTAACGCGATCCATGTTACATGTAACAGTAAAAAGCAAATGTGGAGTGATTTGTTTACTAACGTTAGCTTATAGTGATGCAGTCAGGAGCAGCCAGCTAACGCTACAGTAGGTCGGACCTGCTGCTGTTTTCTTCGTAACATTCAGTTTAGGTTGTCGTTTTACCAATACTCAGATACACAGCTTCTCCACCTCTCCGTCGCTGTAACTAACGTGATCCACATAACATAAAACACTGCAACAAAACGGTCACAACAACACAGAGGAAGAGCCATCCAGTAAAGTTACTTACTGCGGTCTAACTGTTTTACGGTGTGACAGAATGTCGTTATAATATCCGTTACCGCTCACTAACTGTTTCATTATCATCCAATACATGTGCTGACATTGCTGAGCATCTGGAGACAGATTCACAAATTGTAAAGATGGTTACTGAAAAGCAGCAGGGGAGCTAACGATGTAGCACGTCGGCTAAACGCAGGAAATGTAACGTTATCATGTAACGCGAGCATGGATTTACCTGGGTTTCCCGCTCTGTCTGTTCTCCCTGCCTGTCTATAGCCATAGTCACACTGCTGAATGAAAGGTACGGCGGGGGGTTGATCCGCCTCTGAGCCGGGAACGTTGAAGTAACAGAGCATGAACATGTCTGAGTGAAAAGCCACAGCCTGCATGCTGGTGTTTCTGTGTTTATTGTGGTATTTCTGTATGAAAGTGGCTGTGTTTCGGATTATGCTCGCTCATGAGTTCAAGCGAGCACGCGTACGAGCACACACCTGGTTGCAATCTTAGAAACGCACCGCTAGTGGCTGCTGGAAACTACATAACGCCTCTTTAAGATAATTTTATTTCTTGTGTTTCTGCTGTTATTCATAGGCCGGGAAATTCAGCATCATCCCAACAGTCATCAATGTGGCTTCAGGGCTGGCTTTGATGGGTGCTGTAAGTACCATTAAACATTTGTTAAAAAGAAAAGCAACTTTTTGTATTTTGCCAGTCACATCACTGAATAAAACTTAATTTAACAGGGAGCTTTCTTCTGTGATATGGTCCTTCTCTACCTGATGAAAAAGGGTGACTCTTATCGAGAGAGGAAGTTTGAAGGATTCAGGTATGAAAAGCAACACACAAGTGCAGATGCAGAGTTTCTTTGTATTTTTCTATGTATATAGTTAAGCATCACAGGACTGTTTCAATTGAAAACCCATAGTGTTGTAATGATTTGGTAGTGATGTATGTGTATTTGATGTTTTAATTTCAGTGCATACATGTACCAGTTTCTGGGTTATGATATGTCAGTCTGTTGACTTCTCGCCAGCCCTCAATCTTAGATGAATGATGAGGTCCAGTGAGGCCTGATTCTCAGGTTATCATGGTGGATGTTACTGACATTGATGACAGAGACCTGAAGATAGGCCTACTCCAGTTTTAATCATGTTATGGAACACATGAAAGTGAAAGTGATGATCAACACTGTTTTCCAAATTTGTAAAGTGTGGAAGTCTGATATTTGACTTTTGGTCACTGATGGCAGTTTTCTGGGGATAAAGCTATATTTTCTACATCTATAAAGTATTATTACCAGAGAAGATCTGAAAAGTTCTATATTACAGTATTTTCTTTCTGTCATAATAAACTGGATAATATGTAATTTAACAAATGCATAATTCTGACTAGTGTAATTCTGATATGACATATTGTTTATAATGTGTCTAATGTTCTCTATCTAATTGAGACTATCTCTCCAAGCAGCTGCATATTCTATATGTATGGGGAATTTTCCCACCTGATAGTTGTGGATAATTGTTATCTACTACCCCGTAGTACTGGCACACACGGGTATATCAGGCACAGGTCTGCTTGATCACTTAAGATTTTTTTAATCTCCTGTCCAAGACATGGGTGTAAGCAGAAGTGTAAGAGGAGAGGAAAAAGAGAATTTGGAAAAGACAAAGTGATAATAACAAGGAATCTGCTTATCTTATCTACTGCCCGGTGCAGATGAGAGCTGGCGTTTGACTGAGCCATGGCTGGCCAGGTGCAGTTAGCTAATCCAGGGGCTATCCTCTTGCTATATCAGTGGCAGCTTACGTAGGGCTTAGGGAAGGATTCCAGGCCACAACTTATTGAGGAGCTGAGGCAAATTGCTTACATGCTCAGTAGGCTGATGAAAGAGCAGGCAAAGGTGGCTGGCAAGGCTATAGCTGCACTGTGGTTGGTGAGGTGCCATATGTGGTTGTTTCAGTCCAGACTGTAGCAGAAGGACCAAGCCGTTCAAATCTGTCCACCTACAGTATGGCAAATAGTAGCAGTATGGTAAGTATCATTGATAGGCTTGTCAGTGATGGACCCACTGCACATGGAGGTGTTACGGGTGGAGGTTTCTACCCTCATGGCAAAAGGAGTAGTCAGGGAGGTAGAGCCAGGGGATCAGAGGGCTGGTTTCTATTCCCGCTATTTCCACACCCCCAAAAGGGATTTGAGACTAAGACCAATCCTAGACCTCAGGGGCCTTAATTGGTTTGTCTGGACCCTGAATTTCAAAATGTTGACAATTCCCAGGGTGAGGCAGGCAGTCCAGCCAGGCGATTGGTTTGCCACCATAGACCTCAGGGATGCCCGTTCTCAGTTTGTGGCTGGCCTTCTGCTGGAGGGGATGCCTGCCTGAGCATCTCACCATGGGGAGACCCCTCGCCAACTAGTGTTGACGCATGCCAGGTGAGCTGCTCAGGGGCAAATAAATTGCGGGCTTCCCTGCCTATCACTGTGCTACAGTTCCATACCTTCAAGGTCACCATGTGCTGTCGGGGAATGACAGCATGGTTGCAGCAGCTTACATTAGGAGGGAGGCCTTGGCTCCCCTTGCCATTCCTAAATTGCTCACGAGCTGTGGGTGTAGGCATCTCCATGCCTTCTAATCCTCAAAACAGTATAGGTGCCTGGGCTGGAGAATCAGGAAGCAGACTGCTTGTCCGGAGGTCGCCCAAGCCCGGGAGACTGGAGGCTCCAGGTGGAGGGGGTGACACAGATCTGCTGTTGCAATGGGACACTGGTTGTGGATCCTTCAAGGAGTTGACCCACTGCTCCCTGTTTTCCTATTTTAGTGCTCTAGAGCCTTCTGTGTGCATTTCCCCTCTTTGGTAGTCCTGATAGCCCCAAACTGGCCTTACATGGTCTGCTTCTCAGATATATTCGCAGCACAGTGGCAGCTCTAAGTCCAGAGGGATCTGCTTTGACAGGCCCAAGTTCTGTTTCACCCCTTTTCCCAGGGGCTTTGGCTTTGAGCCTGGCTTTTTAAAGGACAGCATCTTAGCAAATCAAGGCTGCACAGGTTCCATCTATGAGGGATACCTTAGGGTGTTTGAATTGTGTTGTGGGGCAAACCAAGCTGACCCACTCACGTGTGGGTCTTAGATGATGCTACTTTTTCTGCAGGATCAGTTTGACAGGGGGAAGGCATTATCGACCCTTAAAGGTATGGGAAGTGCAGGGCTAAGGCAAAAGAACAGAAGCAAAGACAGTCCCCACTTTGCCTTGTAATAGCTGGAGTCAGGGCAACAAGGGCCCACAGGGTAACAGACCAACTGTTTGAGTGCTTTAAACTGGAGTGTCTGGCTAGACTGGGTGACAGAAGAGATCTACCACGCATACAAGTTGTGTCGGAAATAATCATCCACATCTGTCGGGTGGGGACATTTCCCATACATATGGAAAACAGTGTGTAGCTGGGTGGAGCAATAGTCTCTTCATTCAGAGAACAACAGTTACAATGTAACCTACAGTTCTTACACACTCTATTTGTCACCACAACTTGTTCCACAGAAATACAGAGAAAACATCTGAAGGCAACAGTGAGGAAGCCAGAAAGAAGGAAAATCTGACGAATTAGACGTTTCACTGCGTGAGTTGAGTTTGCAACATGCCTTTCTTGGTTATAATAATAAATATAATATTATAAAAATGTACATATTTTACATAATAACTTTGCTGTACTGGGTTGGAGCTCATGTAAGGTGATACATCATTTTCAAACATGTAATTTTGTTGAATTTGTCAGTTTTAAGATTCTACCATATGTACTATAATAATCTGCATTAAAATCTCATCTTTAAAAACAACAATTTAACTAAAAAATGTAATTACCATAATTGTAAGTAAATACAGACCTGGTTTATGGTAATTATGACATATTGTGTAAAGACTGTAATACTGTTTGCTGATTGTATAAAAGAACATTTTTGAAAGTCATATTTGGTGCCTCACCTTAACGAAAACAGGAAAAAACAGGACTGGTGACTTTGATGTGGTTTAGTCAAACGAGCAGAATGACTTTAGGGACTGTTACTTTTCGAAATCCATTTTTCCTGTTCAGGGTTGTGGGAATCATAGACAGATTAAATACACAGAAAACTAGAGCAAAACACAAATCGCAAACTCCGCACAGAAAAGCATTTTACATGGAGGACTTAATCATGTTGCTTTTCTTCAGAATGACATTGTTTCCTGCTTGAATTGCATGACTGATAATTACTATGAATGGACTATGCCTCATGCATTAATCACGCATTAAGTGCCAGTTTTCATCGAACACCTTTATCTTTATGTAATTTTATTCAGTTTAACAAGTAATCCTTTATTTATTAATTGATACAGAAGAAAGCTATATGCCTGTTACCTAAGTAAGTGTGCAAATAAAGATTTTAAATAAAGATTAAGACTCATGATGTGGTGTACTGTATGTAGTGTGACTGTATTGTTTATTATAATTATAGTAAAACAAATTAAGAGATTTAGTATTGAATTAGAGATGCACCTGAGGCTGATGTAACAAAGGGCTTGTCATGATATACGTGTAAAATATGCTCAAACACAATGAAGCCTCAGACTGTCTACACACGATCATTTGCAGAATTGCTGTGTGACAGCTTGTTTATTGGCCTTTCTTCAGCATGACTGTAACACTTGTTTATGATAATGATGATGACGGTGTTGAGTATGAACTCTTGACACTAGTGCAGCTCAGAGCACACTGGTAAGTAAGCCAGATCCTGAATTAACGTTATTTCCACTGGGCAAGGGGGAACAAGAATAAGCAAGTAAACATTGATCTATTATCTCCTCAGCAGTGCTACCTGCCTTAGCCTAACATATTTTTCAATCCCAGATTTCTACCAACCTGTTCTCACCCTCAACTCGTCACATAGGGACCCTTGGTCAAGAACCCTTGGCGTCAGTTTTTAACCAAGCTGCAAACTCTAGGTGCTAACAATGCTAATTTAACAGAAGTATGCTAGCTGCAGTTTTTAAACTGCCACGCACAGAGGTCAAAACGTATTGGAGGTGTTAGAACGCAGGGCCGTGGGTACGAGTCGGCTGTAGCCTGATTGACAGGTAGCCATGGTAACGACTTGTCAATCATAGATAATCCCGATAATAATTTACTAAATCAACATCATTTTGTATTGAAGAAGACTTGAAACTAGCAACTGAGACCATAAACTTATTAGGAAAGTGTTCACTGAGGTAATTCTTCAGGTGAGAAGTAGGGTCATTTTACCATTATTTCTAATGGAGCAGGACTTCTTTTTGCAACCAGAAGAGTCGCCCCCCGCTGGCCGTTCAGTAAAATGCAGGTTTAAGGGACTTCAGTGTTCGCATCAGATCGCTGAACCGAAGCTTCCCGCTTGGGGCCACCTCGTTAGTTAGCTGACTTTATACAATGCTAACATTCAACTTTTCATATGGGCAATTTAAGTATGACAAGCTTCCACAAGAGTTTCAGCGTCTTTGCACAATAATATCAACTGTAACACTTCTGCCCATTTTTCCCTGCTGTACAAAGATGTGCTGTTTGGTTTTTATGATGTCTGCACTTTAAAACATAAACAATATTATCTCATAAATCTCTTCATTATTTTAGCAAAATTCCACATTCACAAAAGTAAGTTTTGTAACTGCAAACCTTTATTCAAAGTATTTATGAGTGAATTGCAACAATACATACAAACTATTCAGCACTCTTCAAACCCCAAAGCCTTAGAGACACTATATATATGTAAACTTCTTAATTGCCTGAACTGCTGATTATTTTCTTAATTTTGATTTTATTTTATATATATGTTAACCCCTGGTCTGTGTTTACACTTTATACATATACATGCATTTGAGTTGCAATAAAAAAAATTCATACATTTTTTAAAAAATAAAACGGCTCTTCAGAAACCCATGGCTGACGTCATGGAGACACGTCAATTTTCAGTCTATAGTTTTATTTATTGTGAAGCGCTTAAGCGTAATTGTTCAGCTCTAAAAGTAGCTCTAGCATAAATAACAGAAGAAGAATAAATACTGTTGTTTCTGTGAAAACAACTGAGAGTGTGTCCTTGGATTATCCTTAGAGTTAACAGGGAGATTTTTTTTTTGATGGATATTTTTTTTTTGTAATTAACACAAACTCTACAGCATGTTTTGTAGTGTCTTCATGAATATATAGCATGTGTTTCCCTTGTTGTATTACTAAAGACAGGCTGAATTGAGAAAAAATAAATCCCATACATAGACTGCTTGCAGTTACCCATTGTTGCCTATAGATGTCACTATAGGACAACTTCATGTTATGGTCACCCTCGGAAACATTTCACAGCTCTATGTAGGAGAGTCTGCCCAGACTGTTTCTTACAAAATAAATAAGAAAGTGATAAAGTCAGTCACTCATAGGTGTATATTATTTAACCTCAGTGGTGAAAATATTTCCATATTTAAGTAAAAGTAGAGATATCACACTAAAATGTTACAAAAGTAAAAGTAGGCTAAACGTCATCCAGTAAAATATTACTCCACTAAAAGTTTAAAAAAAAGTACATGGTGTTAAGCATCAAAAGTAAAGAAAAACATATTACAAAAAGCAACCTTTCTTTTTAATTTCACTCAAGACAGGTTTGAATACAGCATTGTAAGTTACAGTGAATCACAATGAGGAAAACTATATATATATATATTTCCAGTGTGTGGTCTGCCAAGAACAAAATGAGCAATAATCAGAAGCATTGTCCCTGCATCACACGAACACAGTTATCTCGCTGCCTAATGCATAACTAATATTCATTAATCACAAGAAACATAAAGTTACACTAGCAGCTGGTATAACTCACGTCTCTCAGTTACAAACATAATGCAACCAAGATAATACAGGACCATTGTTTACTAAACACTGTAGTTGTCCAGTTTCCCTTTAGCTAATAATCTTAGCATGCTAACCATTAGCATTGAACAAAGTCTTTTATAATTATAATAGGTAAATGACAAATCCGTAAAAAAAAAAAAGTACTTCAGTTCACCTCTGTTTAACCTACAGCATCAGAAGTTTAAATTAGAGAAATGTTAGGATATGGTAACCACAGTTCTATTTGCACAGATGGAGCCCTCTACTGGGCTCTATGGGGACAGTGGGTGGAGCCCGATGACTGCCCAGGAGCGGCAAGCCACAGTCCACCTCACCGACACAATTGGCCACAGGGCATATGCCCTAAACCGCCTCCATCCTAAGCGACACGGCAGTGCGCCACCCCTCAGAAGGTCACTAGATAAATAAGGGTTTGGCATGACCAAGAAGGATCTGATTCAGCCAGATCTGCCAGACTGTCTTGACCCCTCACAGGGTCTTCCAACGCATAGTTGGTGTGCGTTGTTCTCGCAAACTGGCAATCTACAATAGACAACGGTCTCTCTCTCTTCACAGATCCTGGGTCGCACTGGTGAGCACAGATCCTGAGAAGGAGCCTGAAACATCCAAGAGGTGAAAGCGCATGAACGGACGCAGCGAAGACCACGTGATGGTGTGCAAATCTCTTTGATCATTTACATTTACTACAATAATACAATTATACATTTAATCCTGCTAAAAAGGGCCGTCGACACTGCCACAACACGGGGGGACTGTGCATAGACCACGGAGGGTGGGTCTTTATCCACCCTAGGCTGTGTGATACCTTCACAAAGCCAGCTGGCTGGGCGCTTCTTAGATAGGGCTTTCCCAATTGCGCTATCACTGATACTGATGTGCAGCTGAACAGTACGTAGAATGGGGCCTGTGCTCTCCACATACTGCATAAAGCGTGATTTATCATGTCTGTGCGCGTAGTTACGCACATCTCTGTTGTTCTGCAATTATGCTAGTTGGCGGTAGCACAAAAGCGTCCACTGCGTTGACTTTTACCGGCCAAGCGGGCTTTTGGTTTAGCCCTCCGCTAATGTGAATGGGGGTAAAATTGTATGCGTGCAACTGTTATAGACTTTTCAAATGTTACCGAATGGATCACATTCTGAGTCATCTTGCTCGGGTTTTGATGGTCAAATATATTGATCCATCGTGTTACAGCCGCTGTTTTGGCCGCTAGTAAAAGTTACTTCAAAGCACGGGGCACTTCCTGTCGGCTCAGAGGCATTGCGAGGCTATCCAGCTACCAATCACAGTTCTTACGATCCGTGTCGTGTTACATTTTTGAGGAGGGGCACGTCAGGCTACAGCGTAGGCTACGGGGCTACGCAGAGGCTACGCTGTTGATTCAATGCAGAAGTATAAATCACACTTAAGGGTGTGGACTGGACACAACAGATGCAATATTGCCTCCCTATAGGTCCCAGAGGGGCGGGGGATGGAAAGTGTTAAGTGTTTGTTCTCGACCTGAACAAGCTCCTTCAGTTCTGAGGGACAAAGGAGGGGTTCAGTCTTAACGTTGCTGCACTGTGGTCACCATGAAGCAGCGTACAGCTGGGATGAACTCTGGGAGGAGCTCACTCACCCTCTTGGTAGAGGTGAGAGCTAGTAAGAAGGCTGTCTTGAGAGATAGCATCGTCAATGATGACTGCTCCAGTCACCATGCATCACCACGCAATGTTTGTGCCTCCTAAGGTCTAGATGCAGGCTGGTGCAGCAGGTCCAGAGAAACCACAAGGCTGCTGCCTTGAGCCCTAGCAGTTGCATCCCTGACAACGCAGTCACCGCTGTCCCCTGCTGCAGCTTGCTTTTTGAAAAGACGGAGCAAGCTGTTGCGTCCTCGTCTAGTAGACGAGTCCAGTAGCACAGGCTGTGTGAGGTAGAACACAGCATTAAAGGAAATATACATAACGGAAGTCTTATTTGATTGTGTCAAGGTTTTAAAATGGACAGATGTATATTTGATGCATTATTAAAACACCGTTAACTGAGTATGGAGTAATATTAATGAGGTAAATAAATGATTCACAGATAAAATGACAATACTTAATTGCAATTATAATGGGAAACAGATAATAATTCATGAAGATTTCTATTTAATCTTTAAAAAAAAAAAAATTATAAAAGTACACTTGCACCCTGATGCTCAAGGTAACTTGATCAACTTTAGGTATCAACCTACTGTATCAAAGGGACAATGTTTCCAGGGACTTTTCAGGCTGTAGGCCTAGAAAACCAAGACAAACTAACAACACAATTGTACATATTGTCATGTTGTTTGAGGGATGTTTTCTCGCCGGTTCAGCGTGTCAGGGTAAAATTAGTCCGTGCAGAGCCAAGAATGGAAAAATGCAGTTTAACCTGCTGAACACACAATCCTGTTCAGGGCTCAGACATGAAGGTAATCTTAGAAATTCTGAGGCTACAAACGGCATCATTAACAGCCCATAGGAGAGGGTAAAAAGCAACCCTAGCTGATTTTCCTGCAACACAACACTTGGTTCATGAGCAAGAGAATAAAGCAGATAAAATAACTCTTTGTTTGCTAAGGTTTCACTTTTTCTGTGGGACAGTAGAACTGAAAGGAAAATACATTTACTGGAATTTCGTACACAGGGCACCACCTAGTTCTAGTTTGGTAGGTGGCGTGTGCCAGTATAAAAGTACCACAGTGGGAGTTTTGTCCACATACCGTCTGACAACATGAAGGTCCTGCTTGTCACGCTGCTGCTCGTGCTGCTGTGTAGCACTCAAGGTAAGGGAACTTTGTGTTTACATTTTTGCATATTTTTACACTAAGGAAAAGGTAAAAAATTAGGGAAATATATTTTCATAGGAACCTTTAACTATAATGGAACCATTTGATTTGATCACTGATGCATTACACCTGTGGCCGGACTTCCTCGATGAGAGCTGGGCAAATGTCTCCTGATAATGAAAAGCTATCCAATATTCCCACTACAGTCCAATTTTATATTGATGTCACCTATATAACTTCATAATATTATAGCAGATGAAATTCCATAGTAAATTTTGATGGATTTTGTCTTCCCATCAGTGCTAGCACTGAGATGCTACACCTGTGAAGATGAGAACGATCACATCTGTAAGAGCGAGACGAACTGCCCGGCATCAGCTCAATACTGCAAGACCTTTCAGAAACGTACGTATTGCTATGTTTACTTTCTCTTCTCTTATGTCCATGTTTTAATATGTGTGTTTTCATTATTGGAAAAATCCATATTAGATATTACAGTGAGAGATGGATGGTCTAGTCATTGAATATTGTCGTATTTGTTTTTCAACAGTGGATGAACTTTCTCGAACTTGTGAGGATTTCTGTGCAGAGGACTTTTATACAACCTGCTGCCAAGATGACCTTTGCTAGATCCGAGGCATCACTCAGCGTACACTTTCACTTTCTGATTAATCAAAATCTTATGAGGGAATTAATTGCTTAAATCTGAACATGATGGAAGATAATTTGCTAGTATATATGATTTTAACGGGACAACCCTGTTTTTGATTTGTCTTGACTTTCAATGAAATCTACAAATGTTGAATTGTTTAGCCTCTTTTCATCATCCAATAGCCTTCTGTGCAAACTGCGCAACACACTGGTAGCCAGATAGCCAGGATTTTTTAAAGGGACTAGAGCTGGAAGCAGAGCAGGCACACATACACACACACAGTTGATCCCTTAGTCACTTAGTGGGTCACTGCAACAGCCTACTGCTATGTGGGTCGCTATCTGACTCTGCTGCAGTGTAAAGTTTGACTCCAACTGCTTCCTCTGTTTCCAAATCCTTAAATAATAAAATAAATATGTAAATTGATCTCATCATTATCGTTTGTTTCAACTGTTTTATTTGTTAAAGATGAGGAAAGAAAAATCTCATGTTCATCTCACAGGTGACGCAATAAAAAATCCTGCCCATGGTGTCATGTTATTCTAATCATAGACAGCTGTTGATGGTAATACACATAGAAACGTAGCTATAGCAAAAGACGGTGCAGAAGAAGAGTTTTGGCTGATGTAAACAAACCAAAAATATAGATTAAATATATTTAAAATATTTAAAAATTCTCAGATCTGCTCTGCAAATATTTTATATAGAAGAAAATGCATTGCAGTTTAGTGAGAAATGCTAAATATAAACCTAACTGTGTTTTTTTTACAAAAAACTCCACAGGGTGCCTTTATACTGGGCCAACAGTCAGTTGCCTATTAGTCCTACAAATAATATTCATCAAGGGGGTTAAGATTTTACAGTAAGCCAATTGTCCTTGCCAGCATGAAACACGCAGGCCATAATTAATTTGTGATAGACTGGCATTTGAACCAGTCAGGCCGCAAATTGGTAAATTGGTTCCCTATAGGTCCAGGCGTTAGTTTGTTTTTATTTGTTTGTTTGTTTGAGAAAAAAAGGGAAATTGCATGTTCAACCCATATGGAAAAGTACAAATGTCCCAACTGGGTCCATGACGGATCCACTTGACTTGATGCTGAAGGGATGTTAGATATTTCATTTATCATCCCCCTTTCACCACTGAGCCAGGCAAATAGTTTCTTTTTAAGTAACAAACAAGGAAATGCACCCACACATGTGGCCGACCTGTGAGTCTTGACTGGCAGCATTCACTGACTCTACCCTGTTTCCAGAGAACAGGCAACCATGTCACACCCTGTTACTGTAAGACACGTACTGTACCTGGCAGCCTGGACCCATGCCCAGAATCAGAACAATGTGGAGCATATTTCATTCAGAGGCTGACTGCTTGATGTGGAGCTAAGAATAGAGAAAGTATCTTAGAATATGCTGAGTAATTTGACCATTTTAAAAAGACTCCAATAAACCATGCAAAGTGGACTGAAGTTAGTGGTAAAGTTATTATTTGGTTCAGTCGTTCAGTTGCAATATTTCTCTGATCATTAACGCTCGTTCACATAGGACTCATGTTCCTTTTTAAACCGTAAATAAAACAAAGGCATTCACGCCAGGTCACAAACACAAATATAAAACATTAGAATAAAACAATGGGTTGACGAAGAAGAATGCTGGATGATTGAAAATACTCACAGATCATTCCACTTATAGCAAACCATGTCACCTCAGCATGGAAATGTGGGTCATAAGTGTTAATCTCTCCAGCTGTTTCTTCTTTAGCAGCTCAGACATCAACGGTGGATGATTGGTGGCTTAATGGACCATGACCTTTACAGTTAATATGTTAATGGTTAATACACACACATTGTACATTGGGTTTGTCCAAAAGATACACAGATTGACCCAGTGACTTCAGATGAAAAATAAAATCACTGCACCCAAAACATTTTTATTTGAAAAAAATGGCTCAATCAGAGAAATCCCTTATTAAAACATACTTCTATCAAAGAGCTTTCCCTGATTTTACATGATTTCATTTGAAGTAAAATTTTATTTCTCAAATGTGTTTTGTTTTGCCTGCCTTCATGTTTTGGTTGAAATTGTTTTAAATCATTTATTTTATAACTTGTACTTGATTCTTGTAAAATACTTTGCAATGTTGGTTTTAAAAGTGATCTATAAATCAAGCTGATTATTATTATTGTTAATATTATTTGCCTCACTTTAAACCAAAATGTAACAACTTTCCATCATTTAGAGGAATTGTTATGCTTTCTGAAGAACCCAGTAGCTGCACAAAGCCACATTTAGTGCGTGACGGAAAATACTACTCTCATCTGCTGCCCACACAGGAAAGAGCTGTGGCGAATTTGCATGCCCCATGATCGTGAGTTTGTTTTATTACTAAATGACAACTGCATGGGGGCAAGGCTGTTGCATATGAAGCTCCACTTGTTTTTTTGTTTTTGTTTTCCAACTTCCAAGTTTTTCATCACCTCACAGTTGGAAACTCAAAAGATGGTAATGAAGAGGGTGACTGATAAATGTTAAATGTGCAGGCAGTGGTAGAAAATACATTTATTCCAGTACTATACCTAAGAGGTATGTGTGACAGCATCAGTGATTACTTTTCACCTTAGAGGTTTATCATACATATAAGTAAACATGATACAATACACTGTTAGCAATTAGATAAATTGTTCGTTCTTCTTTTGGCTTGTGACTCATTATAAAAAACCAGTTTCTAGTTGGGGCCGCTCAGTCTCAGTTTTAGTAGCAGAACACAGTTATTTTCTTCTTTCTTCTCCCATTGATCGTCTAAAGAACCCCCCAGATTCATCTTGTGACCCTATGGAAGGGGTTAGGATGGGAACCATTGAATTAAACTACCAGTATATAAAGTAGTAAAAACAGTATATTAAATCATATATACGGTAATTAAAACTAATTCCACCGGCTACAGCAAAATCCTGCTTACGCATCAATGCATCACAACAATCTGATAATGCCATTTATAATAATATATCAGTCACAGGGGCTTTTTCTTTTTACACAGAACAAGTAGTTTTATTTTTGAAGCATTTTGCAGAAAACACTTTCAATTCTTAAGCATGAGGGATTTTACTGTTAATGGACTAGTTATTTTTACATTGTTGTTCTGTTACTTAATTAAAGGATATTATAAGTAAATTATGTAATACTTCCATCACCACTTAAAAAAAGAGCATGGCTGCCCTGCAGATTCAAAACAAAGACTACTCTTGTGGCTCCACCAATGGTGGGCCTGTTGTTGAGTTCGGCTTTAGCTGGTAGAGTAATGGTGGTCCATCTATTGGATTAGTGGAAGGATTTCACTGTGGTATTAATCTGAGGAGACAGCAGGCGGCCCGAGCTGGGCTCTCGCTTAGCTGTTGTGTCTCTCAGTCTCTGGCTGTCACTCAGCTCGCTGTTTCACCTCCGCCAGACGACACCAGGACACCTCTCTGCCAACATGAACCTTTTCTGCTTTTCGCTGGTAAGAGACACGCTTTAATTTCTGCATATACCCGAACAAGCTGTGTGTGATTAGCTGAGGGGAAAAGAGAGCTTAGTCCTGTGATGCAAATGTGACCTTGGCAGCAAGAAAAACAATATCGGTGAATCAGAAAATGCTGTGTAAGTAAGTACAGGGATGTTATTGCCATGTGTCAGCCTCTAAATGAGCTAGAGATGATCCCAAAGACAGGTGACAAGTGGCAGGTGTTAGTTCTTGTTTGTAGTCAGATCATGTCTCAAAATGTAAATATGCTTCTCTAACCTCATCTGCTTTGATACAGTTGTTTTGTGTACTTTAATGTTTTGAGGTTTATGTGTTCATGATGCAAGGGATCCTAGAGGAGAAAGCAGAAAGTATTGTTAAAGCACTGATAAGTGAAGCTACAGGGGTAAAGACAAGTGGGTGGTGGCAGGCACACGTGCACTTCTCACACATATGGTCCGTCAGATGCTGCTGCAGCTGTCATGCTACACATGGGCATAAGGACATGTATACAGAAACCTTTCCGTTTTTGGGGATCAACTAACATCTTGCTACAGTAAATACTGACAGTGATTGTGCTGATTGTCCCCTCTGTAGCTGTTGTTCCACATTACATGTACAATGACTTCTTGTGCAAACACAAACCTGTTCAAGATATTAAGAGATATTATTTAATATGTAGTTTGGTTAAGGTCATCATTTGGCCTAATGTTTAACCACACAAAGAGTCATAAAAGGGTACTGCTCAAACTTAACTGGGTGAAATATACATTCGTATATCCAAGATTACGTCCACAGTTTGACATATTAACAGTCAGAAGCATGAATAAAGGGAAGTAGTGTTAAAATATGCAGAAAATAACCGGATACCCAGATAAGAAGGCACCGTACACACTGGACGAGGTGGATGAAGAGAGAAATTGGTTGTGGTTTCCTAGAAGGAATCCAAACAAGCCGAACACATTTTAATCCACGCTGAAATCTGTATCGAGTATTTTTCAATCCTCCCCTACATCCATAGTTGACAAGCAAATTTAAAAAGCTTTGGAGCAGCATTAGTAGCATATCCCTACAGTCATAACAAATCCACTCTAATTTTTATGGCTATGAAACGAAGATTTATGTGGACTGTCTTGTATATTTCTTTAGGTTTTCTCCGTTTTAGGCTCTGGAAACAACATTAAGTGATGTGTGTGCTTTACAGTTGAGGAGTATATTAGTAGTCATTATACAGAAGGACATTCCCTTACCACTATAGTGTGTGACCTATTAAACCTGCTTGATATGAAATGTAAGCACTCATCAGACTTAATCCAACAGGATAGGTTCAATCTATTCATAAATTGCGCCTGCTGCCAAACTTCAACTGTTTAACAGCTGTGTGTCTGTCCATCTGCCCACATGGCATCAGGAGGGGTCTATGGACAGCCTGTATGAGGCGGTGCAGAGCTCCAATGATGGTCCACCACCGCCCATACCCAGCCGATCCTCCAGCCGCTCGTGCAGCCGTTCCTGCAGCCGCTCATGCAGCCCAGCGGTCCTGCTGGATGACAACACAAAGTGGCGAGGCTCTGGGAGATCTATTTCTATGGTGAGAGGGATGCACTCTGTGTGTGTACACAACGTTGAAAAAATCACACACTTAAGCAAGTCTCACACACATGCATGTCGTCCTGATTGTGAATGGTGGAGCCATGTGAAAGATTATGACCAGATTGTATGGCGTTACTTCTCAGAGGAATTGGGACTTTTGGGCTCCCACCCACCAGACTGTACCTCCAAAACAAAGCCGATTATGTAATAATGAACAGAGCCAGTTGACAGCTGCTGCTGAAGCCAGACAATTCAAAACGTTTAATTCAAGCTTGTCATGTAAATGAAATGCCACTAATGCTGCAAAATTAAACACTGATGTCTTTATCAAATCCAACTGAATATGACAGAAATTGGTTTATTTTGCATGACTTTTTCAACACTAACATCTGAATGTTTTCATTCAGGATATGCCTCAGATGCAGGGGACCAACTCTAATAAAAAGAAAAGGAGGTGAGCTCACATGCTGACATGGTACTAGTTGCATCAAATCACATTGGTTTTAGCTAACAGCTAAATCTATTTTATATTATATTACATGTTCCTTTACTAATAATGTCATTCTGCTGTATTAAAAACACTGTACTCCTGCCAGGAATCCAGGCTTCTGGGAGTCTACTATATAGCCTGCTTTCTGTTTCTTTAGTTAGATGTGCGTGCAAACCATAATGAAAATCTGCCATGCAAGTGAAAGGGCTTTCCCATACACTACTAATATGACTTGAAAAGCTCCCTTTGTATTTTCACTAGGGGGTTAATACTGTAAATCCTTCCTGCAGCAGAGCAGACGGGCTCTTCAGCTGTGCTCCTCTCCTCATCCTTATCTTCAGTTCAGTTGGTCTGGCCAATGCAATGCAAAGAATAGGGATTGTCAGCCCATTAGACACAATTGCAGAAAAAAGCTTTCCATGACTCAGAAAACAATTATATATATATTGTTTAGTTTGACTGGTAGTGAATGTTTTTTGAGAAGCAGGGCCCTGCCGACTGTTGGGCCACCAGAAGGCAGATTATGGCTTTGGGGCTAGTAGGACTAAGCGGATTGAAGACCCACCTTCTTAGAGTCCCCAGTCCCCTCAACACCTTTACCACCCCAGCTTTGCTTCAAAAGAAACACATCTCTGTGGTCATAGTGTGGTCTCTCAGCCCATAGTAAAAGTAGATCAGACTTTCACACAGGGTACTTCTGCACACAATCAATCTACTTTCTCACGATGAGATTTTAACTTCATGTTCTGTGATGGTTGTCTTTTTGGTCAAGTGTCAAGTCAGACTAAAGGGCTTGAACACATCTACTCAAACACTAAAGGCAACTGCATAATACTATATTTCTGTTAATTTCACTTCCAGAACACATATATCTAAATCTGCATCAGATAATGAAACACTGGGTGAGTACAAACAATTTCCTTTGTGTTTTGTTAATGCTGGAGATGGTCAGTTAAAAGAGATTTGATAGCAGCAAGAAAGTCACTTCATTTTCACTTCATGTTCATTTAGTGTAACTAAACACAATGGCCAAGACACAACACCAGCTCTTGTGTTGCCATCCATGAAGTCACTTGTATCATCATAATTATCAAGAAGACATTTAAAATAATTAGCTTTTTTCAAAGCTGCTAAGAAAATACTGTTGTCTGTTATTCAAATTAAAACCTCCAATAACCTACAAGGCTGCCTGTTCGTGACTCAAAAACAATTTCTGTGGCCTCCATTCATCCTGGCTTTTCACTTAAAGTACTCAATGTTTGTGATTCTTCTCCCTTCACGGCAGATAACCCCGGATGTAATACTGCAGTTTGGCAGCCCGCCAAGAGCCGAGAAGATTTAGTCCACATCACCAACAATCACAATGAAGGTAAACAGGAAATAAATAGGTCAAGCTCATCTACGTATATATTCCAACGTTCATTTGAACTCTCAGCATGAGGTCTGAAGACAGTGGCTGAGCTTTCCAACCAATTCACAACCAACATTGAACCCCAAACTACTGAAGATTTAATAATGTTACACAGGCCTGATTGTACATGATGTTAAAAAAACAAAGCAGAGGCAGGTATTTTCTAACTGTTGGCATTAGACTGTTTGGAAAATAGCCACTTGATTATATTTTTGCACAAAACGAGGACTATGGTTTTTGTTCCCCATCACTTAAATTGAAAGTGCATTAGCAAAGGATCTCTTAATGTCCAGTATGAAGAGAAGGAATGATTAAAGCAAGCAAAACTTGTTTCAGTGTTCAGTAGGACGTCTGTTATTATTAATGACAAACTAGAAAAAGTGTGAACCAATCCTTTAATCCTGAGGTGTAGAGAAACACATGAACATATCAGCTTCCTGGGTCACCTCTGGTTTTTTGGTTTTCTGGTGTTTCACTAACCTGATGAGATCTGCACTGTAATATCTTGTGTCCCTGTAGAGACGAGGAAGCCTAAACACAGAAGTGAAACCAAAGAAGGCAAAGGAGCTCATCATCCTGGCGCAAAGAAAAAGGAGAAACCACCCTCCAGCCAGGTTGGAATAAATAACGCCATAGCAGTCTTCTCTGCCAGCTTCTCACCCAACATAAATTTTCAAATGCTTTCTGCACTTTTTATGGCATGGGTGTGCGTAACATAGAATGAATTATGTGGAATAGTTTATAGGTCGGTAGCCATGAGGGATTGAGGCCAAATCCAGATTGGCCAAGGAGCAACCGCAAAAAGAGTGAAACTGTTTTTGAGATCTTCCTGTCCTTCTGTTTAATAACATGTGAGGTGTGTTAAAACACCCTCGTTTATATCTCTGCACCACTGTTATGCATACAGCACTGACACATCATGGTACACCAGGCTGTTTTGTGTCAACTTAGGAGTTTCAAGCTGCCACCTGCTTGTGACATCCAGAGAGCCTGTGGTGGCCTAAATGGCACAATCATTTAACGCAAATGCTGATAGGGGTTTTAATACGGTGCAGATGGTCCAGAGGGTACTGCTCTCTGTGTAATCTCTGGGCCACATGGCAGAGACTTGTAAACAAGAAGTGGACTGTCGGTATGTGTGTCTCTGTGTGTTTGGGGTAGGGAGAGTTTAGAGACCTCATGCCAGCTCACCCGCTGCCCATTCTGACTAATGCCCATCATAGTGAGAAGCAAACAAAACAGAGCTTGCCAGTAGTGGATCAGCAGCAGCTCTCAGCAACTCACAATGTGCTAAAAGGACCAGTGACCCAAATGGGATTTGGCAGAAAATATTGTGTCTCGTCTTTTTATGAACACAAAACACCTCTGTGAGGCAAAGCAACAGCAATGCTAATGTCAAGCAAGCAAGTATGGCAAGTATAGGCCTACAATTGACCATTCTCAACATCAGAGTTGAGCATGGTAGCATGGTAACGTTCACTAATTATCACTAAAGACAAACTACAGCTGACGCTGATGGGATTTCCATCCAGTAGTTGCGGAGATATTTCAATCTGAACCAAAGTGGTGGACCAACCAACAGACAGAGGTCCGACATTGCCATCCCTAGAGCTATGCTGTTAGCAAGGCTTGAAACTGAGCTGTGCTACATGAGGTGAAAAGGAGTAACAATGTAGATATTTAGGAATGAAAGTATTTATATGTGTTGTTTGTTTCCAGAGTGTCCATGCCAACGGCGTTGCGACAGAGTCTAAACCTGCTGTCAAAAGAAGCCAAAAGCCTGGAAAGAAACCAGGTGGAAAGAGCGGGAAAGAGGGGTCAAAGAAAAGTCACAACTACACAGGTGAGATAACGGTACTGTCCCCCTACTTCTGAGATTAAACTGTCCTTTGTGACCTCTCTAGCATCTGCATGATCAGTGGCCAAGCTATGACTATACTAGACTACAGTAGCAAAAGAAGCCCAGAAGTGCATAAACTTTCTGTTCTGATAAATTCTGAATTATATTTCTGCAATTAAGTGTTGCAACACTTCCATGGTATCCCTACAGGGGACACATCGATCATGTTTGGCCATCTTCATAGGTCTTTCTACTCTCTTTCCGGTGCTGCATCGATGTGCAAGGTGGTGTCTCCCATTTCCTGTGCAAAACATTTCATCACTGTCTTTGTTATCAATCTGTTGTGAAGTAAATGTTAAAAGAGACAAATCATTAATTCTTTGTGTGAATGCAGATAGTTTTGTGGTAGTGTTGTAACATTCAGTGGGGAAAGCATCGGAACTATGAGTCACTCTCTGCTGTAATGAACACTTTTGCTGCAGCAACACCTCAACATGACGCAGCTGTCTGATTCCAGTTAAAACGGGTATCAAGGTATCAACATCCCTGACATTTCGTCACTCTCGAAAGTCACTTTTCCATTTGTATTTCTTTTTCTCTCTCAGTGCACTCCCCACCATGTGCTTTGAGCCCACCCATGGGACCCCACTACCTGGACGTGCCATATAGGTCAGACAGGAGGCCTTACATAGGGAGGTCCTCCATCCCCCCCGCTCAGGAAAACGAAACCCCGGGCACAGACATTGCCGCCCTCCCTGGTGGAGTGACGCCGACCCACCACCAGCGCTGGAGCAACCCAGGCGACAGCAGTCCTGCCTGGGGGACTATCCAGCACACCTGCCGGAGGCCGCTAACAGAGTATCGTGTGTACTCCCATGACTTTGCCACATCCCATGGGAAAGAATGGGAAGGAAAACAGCAGCAGGCCGCTGCCCAGGATGACAGCCTGAAAAGGGAACATAAACCCCAGATTCCCCCAAAGGTCCCACGATCTATCACAGATGTGGATCTCTCAGAACCAAATGTAAGTTTCTGCTGGTGGAGATGTGTTTTTCAATCATTAGTTAGTCCTCGAAAAAGATCTGAGTATGCTCTGGGTCATTTTCTGATGGTTAAGTTTTACTGCATCATGCACATTTACATTGTGCAGTGCTTGGTGCAACTGCAGTTGCAGGCTCAGGGAAGATAATGAAGTATCTTACCTGAAGTAACTTTAGTTTTCTTTGCCTTTGTGATGCCCTTTTGATGCACTTGTGCCAAACATGGTGTTACAGTGGGTTTGAATGGGTCTCTTAAGGATTCTGAAAGGCACCACAATATTAAACAGTTTTGGTTTCACAATTTAACCTCCCACTGGGATTCTTTGTGTCAGTTGCTTTTCAATGCAGCAAGTTCAATGGTCACTCAGGGCTGATACCAACCAACAGTGCAGATTGACTTTAAAGGTCAGTGACTTTGCATGCACTTGACATCTCTCAGCATAAGACCTCTGCTGATACCCAATGAGCACGTGCAGAGGGACACAAAGCAGTTGTTAAAGCTTATCAAGACTTGGGAGAAAATAGATGAAAATAGTCTAAAAAAGGATGATCTGGTGTAGAGATTACAAGATCCCTATGGATCTATAGTGTCATTGGTTCTTAGAGATAAAATGTAATTTTCCTGGACATGAAGCCTCTTCTTTTGCCAGAGATTGTGTTGAGGTTAATACCCTCCCTTTGTACTCTCTCTTAAATGGCGTCATATCTTCCCACCATGTCACATCTTTCCACGTCCAATTTGCTCTGCACACAAAACGTACATGAACAGATTTACCTTTTGGCCTTTTACCATATGGTCAATGAAATGTCCCTTGATATTTTTTAATACTATGAGAGTCTTAACATCCCATACTTTTGCAATTTATAATATAATGTACATATGATGCTATATTTTGGAAAATCCCAGATCTTTTCAAATCTAACAAATAATTCTGGCCAAAATTCAGAAGACCATCCCTATTGTAATGTGAATGCCATTTTCAGTTACATTACCACCACAGGGATCTACGTGGGGTCCTGGAGGTCTGGTACCGCTCTGTCCAGGTGTCCTGGGCTGCGCGTCTTTTTGGGAATCCTTGACAGAATTACACTCCCTGAAATTACTTTGAAATATCAGGTGACTTTTCAAATGGCAGATATGTCATTTCGAACTCTTCAGATGAACAACTGCCTCTCCAGGGAGCCTCTGAAGTAATAGATTAGAAGCCTTAATCTGGATTGACAGGAGTTTACGGCTGATTGCAAGTAGTGGGATTAGGCAATGGTTTGTCCACAGAATTTCCTTTTCTACAAATGGCCGATCGAAAACCCCTCGCAGTGTAAACTCAGCAGCAAATCCCCACATGGCAACACTAGAGCAATGACTATCAGCAGTGACTAACAGCAATGCTGGATCCTTGTTATTTTGTGATTTTAAACCGTTGTCAAAAACAAATATATAGAGTAGACACATCTTGGTTTTATGTCCCAGTGTTTCTAAGACTCAAAATGAAATTTATTCACTTCCATATTGAGAGCGGATATGAAGTAGAAAGGGTTTCGACACAGCAAAGTTGCCACTTTCAGCTGTTCCTCTGTCCTACGTCAGCACTTCCTCATAACAACTTACCCCATGTTAAGAAATGAACACATAAGAATAATTACTCCAGCATCATTTACCAGAACCAAGTTCCCCATTGCTATTAAAGGGACATTTTGAAAAATATTTAACTCAGAATGGATTTGAATCAAAGATTTTTACATGTTGTCCTTCTGTTTTATCCATGAAATAAAAACACACACTTTTAGTGTAAAGTTTATGGTCATGTAGGATAATTATTTTGTTAGTTAGTTTATGTGGATGTAGCCCTAACCCTGATACATTATGATGCACTATAGTGGTTAGTTTGAGTTATACTTGGTGACATAACAGCCAAACTGAGCAGATCAACCCCAGTAATGC
This sequence comes from Micropterus dolomieu, assembly GCF_021292245.1. Lineage (NCBI taxonomy): Eukaryota > Metazoa > Chordata > Actinopteri > Centrarchiformes > Centrarchidae > Micropterus > Micropterus dolomieu. The sequence goes on from NC_060166.1 coordinate 13,485,791, forward strand.
AATAGCAGATATTGACTTGTCCTCACCAGAATATCTATCAAATACCACAATTAATAAACCTTAGTATTTCCTGGAAGTGGCTCTCGATGTTTTTATCGTGTGGGCCACAAATTGCACACTCAAGCACTTGTATTTTTCCCTTTCAAAGAGGTAGTGCAGTGAGAGAAGAAATGCCAATTGCCTCACATCCTGTGTTGCAAGGAAGTGGGCCAGCCAGTCCATCAGACAGGCAGCCTCAGTGCTGATTAACACTTCACTGTCAGGAGAGTGAGGTAAAAGACAAGAGAAGAGCAAGGACTGAGATTAGACAATAACCTTAAAACAGAAGAAAATGTTGCAGAGGACGGCCTCCAATGTGTCAGACAAAGTAAAGAGCAGCAAGCCGAAGGTAGGTGAAATATGTAGGAGGAAAGACATGATATTTTGTACAGTCACTTCAAAAATGATGTTCTCAGGAAAGAGGAGAGAGACAGCCATGTATTTTTACAAGTTGTAGGTTGCATTTATTTATTTAATTATTTATTTATATGTAGTTGCATTTTAAGTAAAATATTGTTTAAATAAACATTGAAAATGAAAATTTAAATACTGACTGAACACTAAAAGACTAGTTGACGTAAGTTTTTGTCCAAATTTATGCAGTAAACTGTACATTTTCATGAAAGTGACAACAGACAAAAAAATGACAATTCAAACTATACAATAACCTGAGATTAGGGGGAAGAATATAGCTCTAAAATGAAACCCTTCAATGCTGCTGCTGTATTTGCAGCCAGTGGAGTAAAATGTAGGCCTGGCAGACGACGCTGCATTAAATCAGTCCACAGAGAGCCGTCTAGGAGTGTGGAGCTCATATTTAACCAGGATTTCCAGGGATTACTCATTTATATAATTATTTTGGTGCTCTGCTGGGGAGATGATGGAGAGTTGGGAGAGATTATAATGACTTTTAGTTTTATGAAAAATTGAAAAAAAGAGGTAAGAATTAAAATTGAGCCAGAGTAAAGGGACTACGGGTGCATGTAATCAGGACACAACAGTTTTATTTACGTACTGATCTACTCGTTTTGTATAGTGACATTTGCCAGTGCGCCTAAATAGAGACACATATATTCTCTGCTGCCCCATGAACTGCTACATGATTTGACACATGACCTGACCACAAATCTACCACATATTTTACAAGCTCTCATTTCGAAACATTGTTTCAACACACTGAATATATACCATTGTACACATAGAGCATATAGAATGTATATAAAGTTCAATCATATTTCCTCTATAGAATCAACTTGAGTCATAGATTGAAAATGTATGTTTTTAAAGATTTTTGAGCCTTGAGACAGATGGGACAAGACCTCACAAGCACAATGGCTTGATGTTATGTAATGTTGTTAAACCTTGCCATACAAACTGTGCCAGTTGTCTCCATGACATCGTTGGTCTTTGTCTTTTTAATCCTCCCCACAGCGCTCCACGAGTTTTGGCAGGTTTGAGGGTCTCAGACATCACTCGCCACAATCCAAAGTGGAGGAAAATGTAACAGTTACGGTATGTAGATTTGTTGTCATTTCATTTTTAAATGCATACTGGCAATTATTTTTCATTTGGAGCAAGAATGGTCATTAATGGTTGTTACTGTACCAACCAGCCATGTGAAGTCACTGGATGGAAACATTTCTGTTTAGGATTATATGCATATATACAAATATGCAGCCATGTTGCTGTGAGGTGTTTCGTATTAAATAACACACCAGTGGAAAACAAGGTTCATGCTGGGAAAAACCCGTTCATGCGCAGGATGTGATGCATCTTACTTTATGTTTATGAGGCAGATGTACAAATGACATAAATGTGGAGATGGGAGAAATGTGTGAAGCTTCTAAAGTTGCATTTAATATTGCAGTACAGTACTGTATGTACTAAACTACGTTTCTTTACACAGCTCACAGAAGAAAGTGAGAGTTTGGACCAAAACAAATCAGCTGGACTTGGGAAGAAGATGAAGGCAATTTCACTGACCATGCGCAGAAAAATGGGCAAAAAACACGTCAAGTCTTTTTCTGAAGAGACAGTGAGTCACATGGAAATAGATATACACTCACACAAACACTCATGGCCTCCACTTTTTTATTTATTTATCAGGTACAAGGGGTAAAGCTTAAAATAGAAATTCAAGGGTGCAGATTTCATTTGGAGCAGTCAACAATTTGTGAGCATAAAAAGATCAAACAACCCCATTGACACCTGTCATGTGCAGTAAAAGTCCAGATTGGCCCACAGCCTCAGTTACAGCAAACCTGCACTGTTTTTCTCAAAAGCCTTAACGCTTTCATCTCTTAGAAACCCACATCCTCAAATATGACGCTGTTGCTGGCTGTATTAAAATGGTAGGCTTCGCTCTGGCCTATACCGAAAAGTGTCTCGTTGCAGTTTGGTGTTACTGTTACACAGATGGAGAGATTAGATGAAACCCTAGAGCATGTTTGCAACTTTCACAAGTTTTTTTTCTTCCTCCCAGGGTGATGACACAGACAAAGACCCAGAGGCAGAGGCACAGAGCGGCCCTCCGGCTGAGAAAAACTCTGCAAAGACAAGCAACTCCTTAGAGAGTCTTTACAGTGGCCAGAGCTCCTCTAGTAAGTATCTGCAAATACTACACACACACACACACACACACACACACACACACACACACACACACACACACACGTAAGGCTGGAGCAAAGGCTTGTTTGAACCCACATAGTAAATAAATGTGTGGGATTTTATAACTAATTCCACATAAAAAGAGTTTGGGAGTCAGTTGATCCTTGTATACATTAACTAGTGCAATGTAGTTTTATTAGATAACCATAATTGTGTAATCACACTTTGCTGTGTTTGTGGGTTCAGGTGGTGTGACCAGTGAGTCCAATGGTTCTGGTCAGAGAGACAGTCTGAGGCTGGAGGAGGACGGCTCCTATCAGGGACAGTTCTGTGGCAGAGCTCGCGTCCACACAGACTTTGTCCCCAGCCCGTATGACACAGATTCCCTCAAACTCAAAGTAAGATACAACCCTGTTTGAGTACAGTGTTCCTATATGTACGACAGTGCATCGTCATGATTTTATACATTCTCTATTATGTCTCCCTAGGTCGGTGACATTATCAACATCATCAGTAAGCCTCCGATGGGCATCTGGACTGGCATGCTAAACAACAAAGTGGGCAACTTCAAGTTCATCTATGTAGACGTCGTGGTGGAGAAAGAGGAAGAAGAGGGATCCCCTAAGATCAGACAACAGAAGCTGTGCAAAAGACCTCGGCCTAAAACATTACTGGAGTTACTGGAGCGACTGAATCTCGAGGTGAGGATGCGATCTACTCACCTGGGAACACTCACTTGTTTTAGTCTGGACGCAAGTCAGTGGGTTTCCTGACGGTTACCATCGTAAGCAGGTCAAGTTAGGCAACTCTACTGTTTGGCATTTCACGTGATGAGTAGGAGCTGTTCTGGTGCTGTAAACGTACTCTAACACTCCAGGGTTGTTGCTTTCATAACTCAACCTCAACCTTTATATAGGTAAAACACCTGTCGTTATTTAATCTCTGTGGTCTCTAATTGAAACCAATGACATCCCAAACACTTTGTACCACACATGGTCTGAACTTTCACGTGCTGTAACGTAGGAGATGAAAGGTGAATGCATTACACCACTGGGGTTTTTGCCCGAGCACGCCCGATGTGCTGATGCTAATGAGGACACCACTGTTGTTGTTTTTGCAGGAGTACGCCTCTGCCTTGCTGCTTAATGGCTACCAGACAGTGGAGGACCTGTTGCTCCTGCAGGAGAAACACCTGATAGAGCTGAATGTCAAAGACCCCGAGCACAGACGCAGGCTCCTCACTGCTGCTGATTACCGCTACACAGGTCAGCAACACACCAAGCAACTTGTATTATTAACAATTAACAACACTTGATTTTACAGATCACTAATTCCTGCTTTATTGAATAGAGACATGGTCAACAAAAAAACTGAAAAAGTAGAGTTACTAATGACTGGCTTACTGTACACAGTCGTTTTTTTACAGCAGACTTTTTGACTTGGGATAGTAGGTTAAGCTCAAGGGTGTAACTAATAACAGTAGCGATGGCTCTGTTCTATTCAAGTGACAGCGGCCCAGCATCTATAACTGTGTAAGGTACACATGTGGTTTTCCTACTTTGACATATTGAAATCTCTTCAGCGAGAAGGGTCTGTTTCCCCTTTACTTACTAACAATTGTCTTTTTTTGTTTTATTACGACCGTCGCTAACACTATTTATAATTTCCCTCTAAATATTGGTTATTTATATTACTAGTTTCCTGCAACCTACAATTAACTGCTAATTAGAACAAGTTTCGGGATGTATACTATGTGACTGCAATGTCCACAGTCACCTGTCTATAGCCTATCTCTAGAGTCAATACTCAATCAAGGCAAAATGCCTGAAAGAAACAAAGTTCCCTTGAACTTTTTGGCACTGAAATGATCACAACTCTGGTGTTATTGCCTTCAGTCATAAACTTTAGTGGAATTCAAACAGCAAGAAAAAAAAAGATAAAGATCGTCTTTATTCTGCTAAAACAAAGTACACTCGTTTAGGTTTAGCATTTTTGTCACTCATTACCATCGACTAGGATGGAAATGATTTCCAAATGAATTTCTGCTGGAGGATAAAGAGATTTTTTTATTGTTTAACATGTGAAATAGCAGGTGAAAGCTGAGACATTTGTGCTGCACAGAGTAGAAATACATCCTGCGTGCTGTTGGAGGCTTATCAGTGATTTCCTGTTACTCAGATAGAAAGTGCTTAATGGGGCAGAAGGTGTTCCTGTAATCTGATGTCTTGAAGCAGAAGGCTGATTATCGCAGATCCTGCATGAATGAAAACAAAACTTATTTCCAGTATGGAGGAGGAACAGCATTCTCCGGCTAGTTTCGTTCAGTCTGTTCATGTTTTAATGCAGTTGTGCACAAAGCAAATAAAAGGACATTGTAATTTGTGTGACAGTGTGACTAAACAGACGGCAGCAGCCACAATGTGACCCTGCCAAGCTTGTTGACTCACACGAGATGCCAGTAATTTAATCAAGCTGAACTCCATTAGGTTAGTGGTTTGGCAACCTGGACATAAGGATTAGTAGCTTTCATCAGCAAAGTAGACATATTAAAGAATGGTAGGATATATTTTGACTTTGTGAGAAATAAAAGTCAAAGAGGACATTTTGAGGTGTTATTTCTAAAAGAAATGCCAAAGAGCAGCAGCCTTACGTATTTAAATATGGGTTAATTTCCACTGATTGAAGCGCTTGCCACAGATTTAAACATCTCTATGGTTGGAAACAGAAACTTGTAATATTATGACATTTAATTTGATTCCATTTGGTTTATGGCCGCAGGTGATGATGTCAGGGATGGGACGGATGAGCACAGATCCTCCCACAGCCTACAGGAAGAAGACAGTGACTGTCCCAGAGACTCGGGCTGCTTCATCCCATCTGAATGTTCAGACAGCAAGGAGGATGCAGAGCAGCTCACAGACGCGGCTGACTCTTAATGTGATCACTTGTCACATGGATGCTTTGACATTTGGGATTTGAAGTTGGGTATTTACTTATGACTGATGGTCTCAACAATCATCCCATCATTTTCTCAAAATGTCATGTTAATATCCCGTATACCAATGAGCTAAGCCTCAACCTTGCCGAATGTAGAAGCTTTTCAAAAGTGTTATATGTACAGGAAGAACAAACAACCAAAATTCTAAATGTCGTCTTATCCATTTGTCACTTTATTAAGATAATAATCAAGATGTAAGAGGGTTTTTTTATGTTGTTGAAAATTTGACATTTCATGATTAAATATCATTTGTATTTATTGCATTCTGAATCATTCAGTGTTTTTCGATATAAAGCCTTTATTTATCAAATCTGCAAATCTTTCTGTTGTTTCCCAATCTCATTTCAACATCCTGTGTAATCCCCCCCCCCCCCAACCCCCTCAAAAAAGGGGTGTTTTTGAAATGTAGTGTCTGGGTTCTAACAATGCGTATTAAAATCTTGCCTATACTGTGTACAGGAAAACATGTATCTTATATTCTGAATGTGTGTGTGAATAAGTGTGTGTGTGTGTGTGTGTGTGTGTGAGAGAGAGAGAGAGATAAAGAGAGCCTGCACGTGCACTCATGTGAAAGTCAGCATTTGACTGTTTTCAGAACTTTTTGTAAATAAAATCAAAGAAATACAATCAAATATGCTTTTTGTTGTCTGTCAGAATGATTAATTTCACTTACCAGTTCAATGCATGATACATGAGGGCCAGATGCCTATAGCCATGAACTAAATAGAGCATAGAAGTAAAAAGAAAACTTAATAATAATAATAATAATAATAATAATACGTTATGATTTTTTATTTTACTTACGAACTGCTTTCATTTTAATTGCATTTATTATTAAATTATAAAATACTTTATTATAACATTTTATCTAAACATTTTTTTTTTTTTGGTCTCTTCCTTAATCCTGGCTCTGCCTGGTTGGTTGAGAACACAGATACGTCACGAAACATTCGTTTTACGCTGCATGTCGCTAGCACTGATGGGAAGTGTAGTGTAGTGTCGTACAACGCTAACATCCGTTGCTCTACCCGTGGCGTCGATGGTGTATGCTGTTTACTACATTACCCAGCATCCACAAGGAGCCGGGTAACGTTGACGTGTATTTTGTTGGTGGTCTGAAAACCTCCTATTTCGGGTCACCCAGTTGTCAAAGCTGGACATTTTTTAACGGACACCAGAACGATTATACCGACATTTTGTGAAATTTAAGCGGCGGTTGACTTCGCAACGGTGTGTGACGATGTCCGGAGAAATGTCTATGATTGGTGAGTTGAATGACATCTTATTTCCCCCTGAAATTAACCGGTGACTGGATGCTAACACATGAGCTAACTGCTCTGGTCCACCTGTAATACGCATGTTCTTACTATGGTTCTTACCTGTCCACAGGTTCGGTGATCCTGGCCCTGTTCCTGGCTGGTTACCTGGGCCAGCAGTACTTACCGCCCCCAAAACCGAAAGTGATCGGCCTGGACCTGGGCACCACATTCTGCTCTGTCGGCGTCTTCCACCCGGGCAGCGGGGATGTGGAGGTGATCGCGGATGAAGACGGGAGGAAGAGCATCCCCAGCGCCGTCTCATTCACCACCGCTGCGGTGCTAGCTGGACATGAAGCCGTGGACCTGGCCGACAGCAACCCCCAAAACACCATCTACGATGCCAAGAGGTTCATCGGGAAGATATTCGATCCCGAGGTCCTGGAGCAGGAGAGTGCTCGGTATCCGTTCAAGGTGGGCCACGCAGGGGTTGGTTTAGCCGACGGATTTCTGTGGTGGATCACTTTTGTCTGCTTATGTAGCAGACAGGTTTACCCATCAGCTGTTGGTGTTTTACTTTTACCTAATTCTTTTTTTAGGGGAAACTTTGGAATGACCAGTCCTGCATTTGTAGTTTCACACATGCGGGAAAATAACAATTACACAATCCAAATAATGAATGTGATCTTTTTTTCTGACTACTATTAGTCAGTGGTAAACATTATTATTAGCATGTATTTTGAAACCTTCTGGCTGTAAACAATAAGTATATTTTGACTATACATGTGCATCCCAGAAAATTAGAATATTGGGAAAAAGTAATTTTCCCCACAATTTAAGTCAAAAAAAACTTTTATAGATTCTAGATTAATTACAAATAAAGTGAAATATTTTTTGTTTTAATCTTGATGATTACGACTTACAGCTCATGGAAATCAAAAATCCATATCAAAATATTAGCATAAAAAATTAATAATACAGAAATGTGAACCTGAGAAGAGCCTTTAACCTCTCAGTCTGGTTCACTAAACGCAACCACTATCATGGGAAAGACTTCTGACTTGACACCTGTCCAAAAATGAACATCTTCACATTATTCAAATTTTCTGAGATGCAGCTGTAAGTAAAAGCATTCCCTGTAAAGTGGCTTATATTAGAGTCATGTGCCATGTCTCTATCCTCACTTATACGGTTTCCTTGCCCCTCTTGCAGGTGATTTACAATAATGGAAGTGCAGAGTTTCAGATCTCCACCAACCATACGTTCACTGTAAGCCCAGAGTTCATCAGCTCCAGGCTGCTGCTGAAGATGAGGAAGATGGCTGAGCGACAGCTGGGTGTGCCCATCCAGAAAGCTGTCATCTCAGTGCCGGCAGAGTTTGACGAGAGACAGAGGAACTACACTGTCAGGGCTGCCAACCTTGCTGGTAAGCTGTCTCGTTGTTGTAAGCTGATGTTGGATCTCCAAGTGGGTCAGTTGACGAAGCTGTACGTCAGGCAGCTGAGTTTTAAAAACTCCCTGTGATGTTTGTTGCATGTCATCTCCCATCATCCTCTTTTGACACATAATTACATTTGTGCAGAGCTAATATAATAATTTCACATTTCTTATTTTCAAAATAATTAATGGATAATGTAGGATTTAAAAACATAAATGGTGCTTATTATTCAATTAGCCATAACTGCTGTCAGAAATATAATTTACTTTTCTGTAACCGTAAAGTTATCAGCTAATATAGTATTGTTCTTTTTATGGATTTGCCTCTACTTACTCTACTTCTTCCTCTATTTTATTTTACTCTATCATCCAGCCAACACTAATGTTTTCAGACACAGCCTGCTACTGGCATACTTGGATATATTCCAGGTTAGAGCCAAAACAGTGTTTCATCAAGGATCAAGGATATCTCTATTGTCCCCAAGGGGCAATTTATTGTACAGTCATAAGTCAACACACAAGGTCACCAGAAACATTAGACAAGCGCTGTATTAGAAATATATCTGTGTTTCCCACATATAGACTTTACTTGGGCGGGCCGCCCAGGTATATTAACGCCTGCCAAAGCATATTTGGCGACACATTTTAGCATTTGGCAGCGAAACGCTGCGCGAGATGTTATCTGGTATTATGTTACAATATGTGGTGGATATTTTTACAAGCACGGAGCAGGTAAAGCAACAGTGAACACACATGTGCAGACGTCATTTGGTACCATGTTGGTGTTTGGTCATTTTCATAGGTTATGCCTTCGACAAGCCTCCTCCACACGTGGCACACTAGTGCGGTGAAAAGATCCAAAAGACGAGTTCTGTGTCTTTTCAGTGACTTTAAAAAAAACACATTGCAGCTGCAGAAAGAAAGAAAGACATGCAGGGAGAAAGAGGCAGAACAGAACACTGGGTCTGGCAAATAGTCTACATTCTTTCCCTTGTGTTGCAGGCCTGGAGATCCTGCGTGTGATCAATGAGCCCACGGCTGCAGCCATGGCCTATGGCCTGCACAAGGTGGATGTGTTCAACGTGTTGGTGGTCGACCTCGGGGGAGGCACCCTGGATGTTTCTCTGCTCAACAAACAGGGAGGCATGTTCCTCACCAGGGCCATGGCAGGTAATGTCTTTCACTGCATCAGTAATATAATCTACAGTTGTAGGTGATATGAGCCCACTGAAAAGGGAGCTTTACCTTTTGTCCCTTAGACTTAAAATATCATTTTATTCTGTGCTCTCAGTTGAAAGTAATATGGGGTCAGAACTTTCACCTGGATTCACCCCTTCAGAGCGGGTGTCGAATATCTGCTCAGACAATAATCTGGTTTCATTTTAGCATCTTTAATCTGACGCTTCTCAAAGCAGCATTTGTGTAAATTAGAAGATGACAGTGACTTAATCTTAAATGGACAGTGTTTTTTTGGCAGGGAATAACCAGCTGGGAGGTCAAGACTTCAGCCAGAGGTTGCTCCAGTACACCACAGAGCGAGTCCGACAGGAGTTTGGCATCCCACCAACTCTTAAAGAGGACATCCACCGTCTTCGACAGGCCGTGGAAGCCGCCAAGCTCAATCTCACCCTCCAACCCAGTGTCACCCTCAGGGTACCCCTGCACCTTCACACCCACGACAGCTCTGAGTCACCCGAAGGCTCTGCTCCGGTTCTCTTCCAGGTTGTGATCACTCGCGAGCTGTTTGAGGAGCTCAACGACGACCTTTTCCAGAAGATCCTGGCTCCCGTTGAGACCGTGTTGGCTGAGGGCCACCTGGAGAAAGAGGACGTGGATGAGATCGTTCTGGTCGGGGGGTCCACCAGGATACCACGCATCAGGAGGCTGATCAGCGAGTACTTTGGGAAGGAGCCCAACACATCTGTAGACCCTGACCTGGCTGTGGTTACAGGCGTGGCCATTCAGGCTGGCATCATGGGTGGCTCCTGGCCTTTACAAGTGAGCGCTATAGAAATCCCAAACAGACACCTTCGCAAGACGAACTTCAGCTAAAGGGCCACAGAGACTTGTCTGATTTATGTGCATAATATAAAATCTGCAGAAGTGAGAAAAAGACCAACAAATACACTGTCACCTGAATGAAGACGGGCGAGACGCTCACTCAGGTTCTCCAACTCATTTCATGCTTTCTTGTTTGTGACAGGCAGCGGTAGCAGAAAAATAAGTAACTGATAACATCTGCAGAAATGAACTGTCCTGTGTCCGTTCTTTAAAGTCACAGCTGCTTTTGTTGTGCACGAAGCGTCAGCAGAAATAACAGCGTGAGTTACAGATGAGATGTGAACGAGGAGCCTCTCAAAAGGTGAAATCCTCTCATGTATCTACTGATCCATTCACTGATGATGCTTATTCGTGGTAGATACTTTAACGGTGTTCAATTCAGGGAACAACTTTTTTAGGACTTAAAGAATAACCAGTACATCTTCGGCTATTTATTTATTTATTCCCACCAACTGTGTGTGTGTGTGTGTTTGTTTTTTTTGTAGGCCTTTTTAATGTAATTTTGTTTTTACATCTTTTCATTGAAGGTTGACACACAGTGTGCTTGTGCCTGTTCAGAGAGCTGCTATATTGTTTGAAGTGTTGAGGATGAACCTCTGGAGTTGTGGGGGACAGAGGGACACCTCAGTGTAAAGACACAGTTATGCACAATTCATAAAAAAAAATTGCAGTGCAATATGGACTACTCACCTCATAAATAAGGAGCCCTGGTGAGGTGCGGAGCCCCCAGCTAATAGATGAAAGTGCATGCAGGAGAAAGCCTTAATGTTTACACAGTGCTGTAAACGCACCACCCTTCCCTCTGAATAAAAGCCTGCATTATTTGCTTCGGAGAGTGAAAGAGAGAGGAGTCATGCTAAATGCTGCACTTTGAGGACGTCCAGTCGTCGGCTAACTTTACTTTTTTGTGCATTTGCGCATGCTTTATTTAAAAGGCAATAACTTACGCTGACTTCCACACTTCAGATATTTGTGCTGTTTATCAGAGTTAAGAGTAAAAATCCTGCTTTTGCTGCTGTAGGTAGAGGAGGTTGACTCTGGTAGTCCCACAGGAGGACCAAAGCATTGCTTACTGGTGCCTTGTGTATTTGATCTTGTTACGGTCACATATCAGATGTTTGATGGACCTGAGACATGGTTTGTGGTCATCAGGGTGCCTCATTATTTGTTTAATGTAGTATGAAGAAAATGTGTTTCAATGGTTTATTATTCTGGTGGACAGTAGGCTGGTTATTGTATATCCAGTCTGAAAGTTAATTTCCATTCCAAAGTTCTGTCTTTGGAAAACAAAACCCAGATCTCTGTAGTACAGAACTCAAGTTACCTACATTCCCTTAGGAAGTATAACTTACTTTTGCCAAATGTCATTCATGAGTACTTGTATTGTCTTTTTCTCCAAATGTTTCTCTGGAACTGCGATCTTGATGCAACAGAGCCTTTAGTAATTAGTTTGCCTTTGATGCTGTACAAATCATGTATTGGTCCCTGTTGAAATAGGGAGGAAAAATAAACTGAGATTAGGATCTATTTTTATATCACGTTTTACCCATTGTCAAGAGTCTAGCCACCTAAAAAAGTCTAACAGTTATGACCTGCTCTTCAGCCAATTAAAATTCAATTTCTCAACTTCTTTACAGTCTTTTTATTTTGAGAAAAAGTCAAACTCACTTCATGTATTCCTGGGAAACCTGCACAAAGAACTCCACGTACTCCTCACACGTTCTATCAAGATCCTCCAGGTGCTGGAATGATGCTGCTCATGAGAACGTGTTTGGGCACCATTTTTATTTATTTTTTTAATCTCAAATTATTTTTCCCCAAAGTGTGTCTTCAAAAAGAGAGGTTGATGATCACAAGAAATACACAGAACAAAACACTAGAGAACTCCTGTATTAGAAGGTGTTTAATGTTTACTTCTGAGGCACAGTAATACTCAAAGAAAACAAACACAAAAGGCAATCAATCTCTTGACCCTGTGCAGCCTGTTGTGATCCCTGGAGCGTCCTTTCAATTAGCTTAGAGCTTTATTTTCACATTTAGCACCCACTTCATTTACGTTACAGCATTCAGTTTTACACTAGCAACCAACATTGTGTATGTGAACACTAAAATACCGCAGACTTAACTGCAAAGTCACTTCCATCATGGAACAGACTATTGCTATTGTAATGATTAAACTGTTCATCACGGTTACATTGTTCCACTATAAATTCTTAGTTGGCTGAAGCGTCTCACGCATCGGTTAACCTTTTATGTACAATAAAACACAACATAGCACTGCACACAGGGTAACATATGTACCCAGCCAGAATACACACAAATACACATCTTTTAAAAAAAAAAAAAAAAAAAGAAAAGAAAAAAAATTCTAAAAACGCATTCACATTAATTAAAAGACAGCCCAAATGTTCACACCCAAACCATTTTCACCAGTTCCTCTGGTCACACACACACACACACACACACACACGATCTTTACAGCCATATGCACTGGTCAAAAGTAGGGAGGCGGGGGGCATTCAGCCTCTATCAAAATAATTATCTTACAATACACCATGTGAATATTTCACTTGGAGGAGAAGGCAGGACTCCTGTAAACAGCTTGTTTGTGGTTTTCCTCTTTAAATATAAATATTAGTACTATTATGAACAACAGCACAGTGGAGTGCCAACAGAAGGCGGGAGCATAACGAGCGGTTAGCGTTTTAGTCTCATACTGCAATAATGCCTTGTTAAACAGAAATCCATCTGCTAAGAGAAGAATATTATGTACAGTGGTTTAAAAACAAGGAACTGCTTTGGGAAATTAGTGTATAATATTAACGAATCTGGAAACACATTTAAAAACTAAAAAAAAATAAGAAGAAGCAGGCATTGGTAACTCAGAGGGGCCTCTCTGACATTTAGATGTGAGAAAGGAGGCCCCAGATTTGGCAAATTCCATTAATAAAAAGTGCGTGTAGTCCCGTGTGATATACAATATGTCTGACAGGCAAAAAAAGAGAAAATAACCACAACTATTCACAGAATGTACACAAAGCAACTGGGTGGTTTGTTTTCTCCATCACATACAGCAGTCTGTCAGTTAATCAGCACGACAGAGGAGGATAGACTTCACACTGACTAAACACAAAAAAAGCGTTGTGAACACTGAGTGTTGTCCTCTCCGTCTCGCTACAGCAGATTCACACAGTCCCGATCACTGGCTAACGCCCCGATTGGTGTAGTAGTCGTAGCCATTGTCTGCATACAGCTCCTCAGTGCCGTCAACTCCATTCCCCACCTCTGGAGGGCGCCAAAGGATAAAGAAACAGTCAGTGTGCTGTTTGACCGCATTGTCCCTTTAAGATAAACACTCCGCTTTATTCAAAAAGATGAAAAAAAATATAAACAAAAAGGGAGATATTAAGTGCACTTTTTAAATGAAAAACATAATGAATAACCTCAAACAGCTGGCACTGATATGACTTACCTTTGACCCCCCAGCACTAGAGGATGTCTAGACAGACTGGGGCATCTATAAGCTCCCCTAAACATGACGTGGTCTCCAGTGGGAGGGTTATGGAGGAGAGGTTTGGTACATGAAGGGATGGATGGATGGATGAGGGGGAGAAGGGCATAGTAGGTAGAGAAGTGGCAGGTAACGAGGGATGCAATGGATGCATGGAATAAAAGGAGGAAGTCACACTGGTGGTAGCATGGACAGGAGGTGGTGCACGTCACACAGGCTGCTACTGGGGTTGACCTTCAACAGGGAAGAGAGGAAGAGGAGGAGCGAGAACATTCACAGACACTAAGAGAGATGCATGCTGGGATGGAGTGACATGCTAGCTGGGCACCTGGAACCCAAAATGGCTCATTCCTCATCATCAAGTTAAAAAAAAAATATATAAAGTAGGAGAAATGGTGAATCTTTTTGTAAAATCAATACAAAGAGAGGAATTTGTTTCTGAGTTCAGGAGCCCAAACAACAAACACACACTACAAAACATCCAGGAGAGACAGACATCCAACATGTCCCCCTCGTCTCAGTGTGAGGGTCTTACCGGAGAAGATGAGTTTCTCCTTCATGACGTTGATGTCTCTGCTGGACCTCCTGACTGCGGCGCTCAGCATGATCTGTTCAGGGTTGTAGCTGCGCATCCCGCTCATCCGATACCTGCGGGGGCACACGTTAGGTCAGAGATCATCTCGGGACAGTGGTGATGTCACTAAATACTGCTGCCTCTGCTCTCATTATGCAGTTCAGGGTCACGTTTTGCTCCATACAGCATTAACTGGAGTTAATGGAGTTAGTGTACGTGCCCCGCACGGATTCATGGGAAACAAATGTGTTTAATTGCAGTGCTTCTTTGAGCAAACAGATTCCTAATTTGTGGCTACGGTTTGTTTGATCTGGTGACTCAGTTTAAAGGCGACTTTACTCTCAAAATCAAAATGACGTTGGAGCTTATAATTGCAGTATATTGGGCTCAGTTTAGGCTAGCACGAGACAACACAGTTGCTTCTCATCATGTGAAAGTGTGTCGTCTTTAGATCCATAATATAGTGGAAGCAGCTTATAGTGATGACAAACGGTGTTAATTTTGGGTGTTTTCATACATAACATATGGAAAACATTTTGTGGCTGCTACTGCAAGTGGCCATATGTTTAGGCTGTCTTCTAGCTTATTTGTAGGAGGTTTGGGACTGCCCAGACCATAACAACAGTCCTTATATGCTTTGCAAACGTTAAGGGGTGTGTGTGTGTGTTTTCCCTCTGCTGTACTCGCATCACCGTGGGTCAGCAAGTTATTTTGCCCTCGCGTTCCTGCTCTGCTCCCTCATAATTATCGGCCCTGCTCTCACACAGCAGCAGGTACGTTACGTGAGTGGAGTGTACTTTCACCCTGACCTCTCAGACATGGCTTGGAGCATGAGAGGGCCAGGTTTAAAATCAGTAAAGTGAAGCAGTCTGTTTCATTACTTTATATTTGTGTATAAAAATCACACTAGTGATCAATTTGACCTATACAGATGTGATCACTGTAAGCGGTTTCCACTGTAGTCTACACAGAGTTTTAAGATGAGCACTAAAATATGGGTACCACTTTCTAATCAGGGACCCTTTAACTACAACTTTATTCTTAGTTAATAAATCATTTAATAATACTTATATTTATAAGTCATTGTTAGCAAAGACATTTTCTTTTGCCTGGTTGTGAATAATCCCAGTGGCTGTTTGTCCTTTGTATTTGGTAAGAAGGTAGTTCTACATGTTGGCAATCCATGAAAAAATGCTTTAACATGCGTTTTTAAATGGATTTTGGTTCTGCAGCCCTTTTCCAGAAGGTAAGTGGTCATATGGTCCAATCAAAAGGATTTTTCCACAACCTGGCAACCTTAAAGTTGTTTAAATCAGTGGCTTTTAATCTATCTATGAAGCATTACTAAATAACCATTAACATTAATAAGGCCATTGGTTATAACTTATAAACATTTTATACATAGTGCCTTATTAGCAAGCAAAATATGTCATAATGAGTGCTGCAAATAACACTTTTTATTTTCAATAGGACTAATAGAATAAAATCATTTTAAAAAATACCTACTGAAAATACCTTCTGAACGAAAAATTTCTGAAATATAATTAAGACTGTGGTTATCTAATCAACTTGTTAGTAGCAGAGAGGATGACTCCCTAGCTTTAGCTTCGTATAATCAGTCAAGGCAGAGGAATTCTTTTCCTGCTCATGAAAATGGCGTCCTAGCTTTAATGAAAACAGCCTTAATCTCAATTAACTTAGCTGAAGAGCATTAGTCAAGATGAACTGCGACAAGGCATTTAGAAACAGAAATGCAAACAAGCGAGCCTTCAGTCCATCAGAGTCAATAAAAGCCAATCCTGAGGCTCTTCTCCTGATGAATGCAGATCCGTAGTTCATTTTGGACGTTTTAGTGACTTGGCTTAATCAGATGGATAATAAATGTTAAATCTCATTGGTGACTAAATGCTGTTTATATATTTTGTACTGTGCGGGTGGAAAGCATTCATTTGATTTAGCCCACAGGGATAAAGACGTGAACTCCTCCCCCAGAGAGGAAAGTGGCAGCAGTGCAGTACAACGATTCAGGTGAGAGAGAGAAGTGAGAGAGAAAAGAAATGTAGAAAGACAGTGGACGTAAGTTGGAGAGAAAAATCGGATGGAGTTTGTTATAATAAGGAGAGCAACAAAAAAACCCCAGAAAGAATGGATAAAAGAGATTGAGAGAAAGCAAAAGAATGAATCGAACAAAAGAATGATGGATAAAGATAGTGAGACAGAAAGAGGGTGAAAGGAGAGAAGACTTTGGGTCAGAAGAGGTGACCCAGTTACCTGATCATGTGATAGCTTGAGAGAAGATGCCAGAATGCAGCAGAGGAGGAGAAGAGCATGCACATCAGGCAGAGGAGAGAGGACGAGGAAGAGGCAGAAGGACAAAAAAGGACAAAAAGGAGGCGGGAGACAAGAGAGGTCAGTTTAGAAGCCAGCAGAAGCTACTGAAGAGCTCGGCTAAGCAGAGAAACCCTGCACCGGACCGTACAGAAGAAAAAAAAAAAAAAATAGGTAAGAAAAATAGATCACTGCCCTCCATCACAGAGGCAACAGGAGGACAGGCCATCTGTCTCTGGAGTTGTCACAAAACCACACTCCACCAGTGGAACAGAAATCCAGAGGGGAGTGTGAAGGGTTTACAGCAAAGAGAAGATAAAACTACATCTTCTCTGCCACCACTCAGGTGCCGGGTGGTGTGGGGAGAACAGCACAAATACATCATAGCAGCGTACAAAACCACATAAGTGTTCTTAATTAATAATTGTGTTCTTTCCAGCCTTTCCTTTGAAGGTCATTATTGGCACAATCATTGAAAAAAAATTAAACAACAAGGAAGAGCATAAATATGTATGAGCAGTTATTTTAATGATGTGTTCCAGACAGATGTCTCCTGAGTGAAAGGGTGTCACGTCGAATGAGAGATGTAAGTGAAGGGTGCTGGTTAATGAGCAGTTATTAATGATATGTACTCATGTGTGTTTGCGGGTGGAAGAGAACAGGAGAGAATAAACAACAACAACAAAAGAACAGTGTTTACTTTCCCCCCCCTCATACACCAGCAGATCAACTGAGAAGCATTAACTCACTATAATGACTGACTGCAGGTATAACAGAGTGTCTGTACTTACTTCTGGAAAATGAATATTCCTATAACTACTGCAAAGGAGATGAGATCTGCGGACACCCACATCAGGCAGTATTTATCTGGACTCTGGAAACACAAACACACATGGTAAATCTGGGTTTCATCCCTCAACAAGCTTGTGAAAAGATCCACCAGTGGGTGGAACTACATGTCAACAACACAATGTCTTATGTGAGCAGTTAGATTTTTTTTTAAATTATAACAACCTCTATAAATAAAATTTACTGCCATATGAGGAATACCTGAAAAAAACAAAAACAAAAAAACCCCCAACTGATGTTCTCAGGATAAATATTCACTTCCATTTGCCTTAACAGGCAGAGGCAGATTTCACTTTGATTCACAGTTCAAACTAACAGACGGTACTGCAGATGCCCCGGCAGCCTTAACTCTCCCTGATCCACAGCCGGGGGGGTTGTGGGGGGGGGGTACACATGTTGTCATGCAGACTTCCCGTATGGTGGCACAGACCAGGCCGGCAAGCTGCATAGGCAAGGGGGTGGTGAAACGATACCAGAGTGCCACAGTGTGGGTGCTACCCATGTTGAGAGGTTTCAGGAGCAGACTGAACTAGAAAAGCATGAGTCATACACTACAGGACACACTACAGCGATGACGCTCGTCTTTTCTACTGTGCTGGGACCCTCGGATGAGTGTTGAAAGGATAGCATGCTCAGTTCAGTTGGTAGCTAGTGTCTTGTTGATATCACCTGTTAAAATCTTGTTTAGGTGTGCAGAGGAGATGCAGGCTGAAGGAGAGGACACAGGTCGTCATCTAATACCATATACACTGATTCAACATACAGCCACTTTATGAACCTTTTACATTTGCTTCTAAAAAGCTGTTACCAAGCAGATCTTTTCCGGGCTGGTAGGTACAGGGAGCACATAGAGACTATGGCTGAACAGGAAAGGGAAAAAACAAAAAACAAAGCTGAACTTTATTTACAAAGAATGCCAGAAACCAACAACAAAAAATACATTTTGCAAACGACAGAGCTCGATTGCGGGTTGTAGAAGAAAACTCTGTACAGTATGTCATGGGTCCTTACCATAAGCCAGATGGGGTAAGGCACCTTATTAAGGATATGTGGGGCCTCTGAAGAGACTGAAGACACCCCGCTGCACCAGAGCACCGAGAACAACCAGGGCTCGTTGATGTTGTAAAGTGTGAGGTTGATGTTGCTCTCGGAGAAGTGTCTGAAAGCAATCGCACACATTCAGGGACGCCTTTGAATATAAATCCATGTGTTAAGGTGATGACCTGATAACTGTGTGTGTGTGTGTGTGTGTGTGTGTGTGTGTGTGTGTGTGTGTGTGTGTGTGTGTGTGTGCCTACCTGATTTCCCATGTGCTGGCCTGGTTGTATCTGAGCAGCAGCCTGCTGATGCCGAAGTGATGGAGACTTTGAGGACTGCGTTTCTCCGCTGAGGTCTGGATCAGACTGGGTGCCAGCTGTCTCACCTGCGCTCTGTGTTCATCTGGAGTCCACATCACCTACAAAAAGGCACAATATACAGGGCTACAGTTAAACTCGTCTCAATCTGTATGTCACCAGCATTAATGCAGTGACAGGGTCTGAATGGACATGAATAGAAATAAGGAACACTCGTCCATTTACTGGAATTGCAAGATTAACCTTATATAGTCATTATTAGATTAATTCACATTTTAACCCATTCAATTTGCATAAGAGTGAGACGTCATGCTAAACCAAACCTGATGTGGATTGGGTCTACCGAAGTATAATTTTTTTTTATGTACTAACCAGGCTCTGAGGAACCCCAGATTTTTGCACAGCCCGCAGCGTATCATTGATCCAGCTGTGGTAGCAGGGGTGGTCCAGAGGTGGTCTCCTCAGCCTGAAAACCACTGTGCTGTTATGATAGGAAGCCAGCTTTAGAAGCTGCTCCAGGCTGCACACACTCTGGTTGGCAATCAGATTCTTCTCATGGGGGGACAGGGTGTGCACTGTCCAGAAGGGGTCGTCCTAAAACGCAGCGACAGAAAAACATGAGGAAGACTATCACAGATGGGTTTAAGAGGGGTAAGATCACTGCATTTACAGTTTAATACACACCCACCCACCCACCCACACACACCCCTCTAACAGTTGCTTTGTATAAAAAGCACTCATCCACGTGTTATGTAGAGCGACTGGACAACGCCTACGGGGAAATAAAAATAGTGAGGTTTTTCCTTAGTTGCTTCACGTCTTTTTCCTCGCTTCACTGCTTGCTCACTCCTTGTTAAAGCACACAGGAGAAGAACATCAGATGCTTCTTATGGTCTTCCATGATGGGCTTTAGTTCACTGTACTGACTAGAAATAGCCAAAGACTTTAGCTTTGTAATTTTAATTAACCAGTCTGGGGCAATTAGGACATGTTTGGGCATATAGAAACCAGACTATGACAGTCAGTTGTCACTACTACACAAAGAAGTAGTAAGGCTTTTGTTGGAATGCCATCTCCAGCCACAATGTGCACACATGCAAGAGGGGGGGGGATTCAAACAGATCCTGACATATCGGGGGCAGAGCAGTCTTTGCAGTCACTGTCTTTGCGCAGCAATCCGATCTCATAAAATAAAGGCTTTAGAAAATATTTAACACGTTTTAAAAACGCAAAATGACTTTAAACTCCCTTTAGAAACAAAGCTACACAGTTAGAGTACACATTTAGAAATGTACAAACAACAAGAAACTCTTGCTGTAGCAGTTTTTTGAACAACATCTAGCACCAACAGATTCTCGTCCTTAGAAACACATTAAGATTAATGCATTTATACAAGCTGCAGGCAATGGCAAAAAAAAAAAAGAAAAAAAAAAGAATACAAACAATGGAGTAAGTAATTTCTCTTTCTTTTCGATGGTGCCTTATCATATGCAGGAAACAATTACTGGGGAGCAGAACAGGCAGTATTTCTACACAATTCTCATTGCTTGTTTGTCAGCGTGTTTCATCCTGTTTGGCCTGCTACTGTCGTACTTCAAGCGGGTTGAGACAATTATTTTGAAGCACTAGTTGACCCCGATCAACTCCGCATACGGGAGAGCATCACAAACCGCTAATGGATCTCAAGTTTTCAGATGAAACCAGAGGATGTCATGAAGGATCAATGAGCGAGAGCTGTGGAGTACTCGTGACTCAATGGGCTAATGACCCTTTATCACTTTCCATACATCACTGTGACGCGTCACACGGTCAAATAGAGCCGAAATTTCTTCAAAAGCCCTCATCAGCATCCAAGAACTACCTTGAGGAACCACTGTCCTGCGTTGAGCTGCTGCAGATCTGTCCAGTTGAAGTGTGAGGCATCATCCAACCGTCTGTCTGGGAACACCTTCTCGACGTCCGTGGTTCTCAGCAGGTTGCGGTCATGCATCAGGAAAGGCACTCCATCCACACTAATGATCAAGTTGGTGCAGAGTTATAAGATGCAAATCAGGTAGTTTAGAATATTATATTCTCTCTGTATAATGAGAGATAAACATTTTTTTTAAATTATATACAAGAAAAAATAATTATAATCTCTCTCATTATACACAGAGAGAATCCTTGATTCTTACTAGATAGAGGGCAGAGGCGTAGATTTGAAAGGGGAAGCAGGGGACACAATATTTATAACACATGCTCACATGAACACTTAAAAAGGCTACTTACACCAAACAAAAGACACAGAAGAGGACGGAAATGTAAATCATGCCCACATGTGTGTTGACTCAGCAGCGATAACATTAAATGAGAAAGTGGCGATACAGGACAACAAATATTTGAAAGCAAAACGCCTGAGAGCCTTACTGCATTATAATCCATTATCTTTTTGTACCGTCACCTGGGACCTGAAATTTGTCTTCCTTTACATAAAGACATTTCCACCATAATTTGATGCAGAAAAAAATTCATTCAAGTCTTTTCTTCTAATGACTCAACTACATTTTTTATACTAACTCAAAGTGAGCTGCCATATAAAATCAAAAGGACCATTAAAAGGTAAGTTTATCTGTAGCTTGTGCTTATTAGATGAATAAGAGCTCTGAAAATGACATTGGATAAGAGCAGAAAAGACATGAGTTGGTTAGAGCGTAAACTCTTGAAACCATGTCAAGAGAAAGAGAGAGCAGGGGAGACAAAGACAAGAGTTTGGCCCAGTTGTGAAGGTTTTTTTTGTTGAAAATGCTGCTGCTCAATATTTGAATACCAAATGACTTCCCCTTTCTGAATTCACATCAGCATGTTATCCAGTAGAATCAAAGACAAAACCCAGGACAAAAGAAAAAAAGCCCTCCCCATTTCTCAATATTTGCTATTCAAATTCTTGGCTGAAAAAGAATGCCTTTCCTGTGTGGAAATGAGAGTGTGAACTGTTAACTCCCAAAATATATTTCTCTGGAGTTAAAAAAACAAAACTGTATGCAAAGTTCATCAGTAAAAAGACCGTATGATGATGATCTGATGTTGGTATATTAGTCAGCAGGTGTGTGTGTGTGTGTGTTCTGCTGCAGGAGTCTCACTGTCGCTCTGGTTGTCATCAAGTCTAATTACTCAGCACAGTCAGGAGCTCACCTGTCAGCGGCCTGCACCAAAACATACAACCATTCCCCTCTCTTACAGGGAACAATGAGCACACAAACATGCCAACGTGGTTGCTAATACAGGAAAAGAGTCTGCAGCTAACTGAGACGCAAGAGTAACCGGAAATAACCTTAAAACATACTACAAAATAAAGCCCAAACCCACCTCCACACACCCAGCAGCAGCAAGGCAACACTCCCCACCTCTACACAATCACTCATCCTCCATATATGCACATGCATGAGTAGACACGTACACCCACTGACTACCACATACCATGGCCACTATAGTATCCACTCTCCCCACTTCCTCTTTCTTCTTCCAAGTGTGTCTCAGCCTGTCACCTCTCATTAGGCTGGTTGTATCATGCCTTCATCTACTGCCTGCTGACAAGCAGACCTGCTGTTGCATCCTGTGACTGTTGTAGTTAGTAAGTATGTGTTTTCATGTTGACAGAATATTACCGCTTTGCCCTTTTCCCTTTCAAGACAAATCACTTGTTAAGACTACATAAACATTCCTTTTTTTTTGGACAGACCTCATGATTTCTCTATAACATAATGTACGACACACTATGTATTGACTGGTAATACGTCGACTAGTGTGAGCTTGTTCTACTGTGGTACTGATATTAATATGTTTTGGGTAAACCAATGTTTCCATAATTTATGAAAGGAAAGCAAACAGCGAGGCACGATGTAGACAGACTAAATAACCTTTTATTTGTTTGGCCTCGTCATTCTGCTATATTGATCGTGTGTGTACCTGATAGCCACGTCAGCCTCCAACCCAGTGACGTTCATCTGCAGAGCTCGCTGGAAGGACCACAGTGTGTTCTCTGGAGCGAGCTGAAAGAAAATACACACACACACACACACACACACACACACACACACGTGACTTTACTGGAGTCACTACTACTGTTGAGGAAAAAAAAAAAACAATGCCACATGAAAAGAAATTATTGCTTATTATCGAGTGGGTGTTACTAAGTCAACTCTTTCCTCTGAATACAGAGGAATGTTATGAAATGACAATGGGCAGCGTTGCTCTTTAACCCTTAAAGTTAAGGATCAATACCAAGCCAATAGGTTAAACAACACTTACTAGAAACGCTAATGACTGGGAACCACAGGATAGGAATGATGCTGTAATCAATACAAAGTCCTTCTGGGAATCTATGTCCGGTCATGTGCCTCTGAGTTTTCTCACAGCCTCGCAGAGCCACTCCTAATTTTAGATTCCACAGCGAGGATCGATTGCTTTTCACAGATACCACAGTATCGAGGGTGTGTTTTTTTGAGCGTGTGAGCAACTTATGAACAACAAGGACTCCATCTTCCAAGTGCTGCATAATACTGAGCCAAATATCAGTCCAAGCACATAAATCCTTCTTTGGGTAATGTTTAGAAGCAATAACATTAATATAAGCACATGAATCAAATATAAAAAGCAAAAATGTGCTTTGGTGTGCATGAATCATATCTTAATGTGGGTTTTGGAAGCATACTTAACAGGCTCTAACAGGCCTTTTAACACTGTAGTGGAGTCTAAAATCTGATCTGTAGGAGAGATTGTGATCTGAACATAAACAATCTCTAATTGATTCGCTTCCATTTCAAGCTCATCAAGTCGAACAGAACATCATAAAACCCAGCAGAAAATTTATCCCTGTCATACATCAGGCAGCGAGAGCCCCAGGTTCTCACTGGGTTATGTTTGTGGACTATTTTCAGTTGTGTGACCACAAGGTCATTAACAGACTAGAATAGCCTTGGGAAGTGCAGGAGAAGAAAAATGAGTGTAAAACAAGAGCAACAAATATCTGTACAGCCTGCACAGTTATTTCTCCTGCTTCTCTAAATCACAATCAAGTGGCACTCTGAATTAAAGGCTCATCTCCTGTGTGGCTCAGTGTCATCCACAATGGATGTTCAGGTTTGCTTTTATTTATGTAAAGCATGCTGAATTTCCCGTGTATGAAATGCGCTATATAAATAAACTTGCTATTGCAGAAGGTCAGGGGTTTGAGGCTGTCTGTACTAAATATCAGGCAGCTAAAAATTAATGGCAAAACGGCTGCAACCAACGCTTATTTTCATTGTCGATTAATCTGTCGATTATTTTCTCGATTAGTTGTTTGGTTTATAAATGTTAAAAAAGTGGTGAAAAGTCAATCAGCGTATCCCATAGCCCAAGAGGACGTCCTCAAATGTCCCGTTTTATCCACAATTCAAAGATATTCAGTTTACTATCATAGAGGAGTAAAGAAACCAGAACCAGAAATCAGCTGACTTACCATGGGGGCTCCCTGGTGGCCAATGACATCAGGGCGTTGCTTGAGAGTAGTGGGGTTCATGATGCAGGGGGAGTTGATGTTCAGGGGTACCACATAGAGCCCCAGTAACACACTGAGATACAGCAGCACAACCACCACCTGGAGCCCTGGGAGAAGACAGATGATAATATAGCGGCTGCTATGCACGAATTGAAGGAATGGTTCCAAATTTTGGGGAAGACGCTTACTTGCTGTCTTGACAAGAGTTAGATCAGAAGATTGATACAACTCTCATGTCGATGTTAAAAATTAAGCTACATTAAGCAGCTGGTTAGCTTAGCATACAGACTGGAAACGAGGGACACTGTTAGCCTACCAAAATCTACCTACCAGCACCTCTTATGCTCACCAATTAAAACATTATATCTTGTTTTTTGATCTGTACAAAAAAAAATAAAGACAACAACAATAATAATTAAAATTTGAACAGCTTACAATCTGTGTCTAATAATTGGCAAATAACTGCCAGTTGTGATTTTTGCACTAATGATATTGTTAGCAGCTTCACTTGTGGGACCATTGACTAATGCAGTTCATTTGCAAAGCTCGTTTCTGTCTTTTAGTAAACATCCTAAGCATGGACACAAATACATAAATTAAAGGAGCAGCACTGAGATTCAAGAGGAAATGCTGTCAGTAGTTGCTGTGAATGTGGGTAATGTTCAGTACCGTTAATAGCTACACACAGTGGCCAACACTGACATTAGCGGCCCAGGAGACACTTTCCCCTGCATCCACCTCAATGTGAGAGAGCAATGAAGGCTGTGTCACACACACACACACACGTATTGGTTTCAAGGTCAGCTCCAGGGTGGCGTTGAGTAGACAACTCTTGTTACACACAGGAGGCTCACAGACTTCAGACACACACACACACACCCCCACCCACCCACCCCCTCTTTGGTATTCAGACTACACTGTGCATTACAGCAGGGACGCTAAAGTGGGAGTAATCTGGCCAAGACCTTTCCAGCTCATCATGCCTCTCCAAAAGCAGAACATAAAATGTAACTGAACATGCTTTTTATTAGTTTTAAATGTCTCCCATAGTATAAAGGACAAACTGCTTTGTCTAACGTGAGGACCGTAATAAATAAAAAAAAAAAAAAAAAAGACAGTTATCTAACTCACTGGAAGTAAAATTCTCTTAGCTAAATGTATCTTCATATTAATTAAGTGTGTTCTTTTGAAATTGTATCAGTTACAGGAGAGGCCGACTGCATTTACAATAATTACTGTCAGGCTATAATTTCTTCATTAGACAATAAAACTGGTACATAAATGACACTAACCAATTCTATTCTATTCACACCTGTTCTGTTGTGCAGACACCAGTGGCAGTGAGGGTTAGGATATACACTAAGACCTGCTAATCCCCAGAAAGAGTCCTGTACTCGAGGAGAAAACAATCCAAGGTGTCCTTGCTGGAAAACATCACATGAGCCCGTAGGAATGTTAGCTATCTCAGAGACCCTGGGTGGAGGTCCTGGCCTCTGTCTACATAGTGTTAATCATTCACCACTCTTCCTGTGCACGTAGCAGATGGTTACATCAGGTAACAGTAACTTCTGTTCTGTGTTACAGAAGCAAACATACTTGTTTTTTCTGAGCGGGCGACCTGTCCAGCCACAATCCAAGACAGCGCTGTGACTGCGGCAAGAGCCCCGATGTGCAGGAACGGACCTGTGGCCTGGGCATAGGTAGTGAGAGAAAAGTAGATGAAGGCAGGACACGGAGAAAGGAAGAGGATATAAAGAAAAGGAAAAAAAACAACAACAAAAAAAAACACACAACAGAACTCAAACAACAGAGGTATGGGAGAGAGATTCAGGGTTTAAGAGATGACAGTGAGCAAAGTAGAGAAACAAAGAAAGACAGAGGCATGAAATTACAGACATTATCTGGGGTTAAGACATTTGTAACACTATTCACAGATAATAGCTATAATTTGTAGAGGCTTTCAAAGTGAATGGCATCAGTTTAAGTGGAACTGTGATTCCACTTCAATAATCTCAGGGACACAGTAATTATAAGCTTCTCACACATCTTTGGATATCGTTTAGCTGTTTATTGTTAGTAGGATGAATGCAGATTAAGTCTCGGGATATGCAGTTTATGTTATTATGCTTTTTTCATACAGCAATGTTAAACATGGAAATAAAATATAAATGACATGCTTGTAAAATGATCCACATACAGTGTGCTTACGAGGATGTTTTGGTAAGAGAACATAAGAGATACGTAAACAAAGACGATGCAGCTGTTGCAGGCGAGCTTGATTGATAAAATGCATTTTTGCATTTTTTCAAATTTGAAAGTCTGAATGATACCAGGTTCAAACAGGTTTTTAAAAAAACATTCCCAGGAAAGAGATAAAAGAATATCCAGGGAAAAGTGGTTACAGCTCAGTTATTTTAAACCCACAAACAAAATGGTCAAAGTCTATGTTGCTGCCTCCACCCTGTGTATCGCAACACTCAAATTTATTATCGGCAGTGATGTTAAAAACTATGAACAATGGCCTTTGGGCTTTCCTGTGTTTCAGTCTGCTGACCTGCAGGGAGATGGGGATGACGTCCCACTCTTGACTCCATGTTTGATTGACAGATATCACCCCAACAATGGTTGTGAGCAGAGCAGCAATCACTCCTATCTGTGTAGACAGAGAGGGAGTAAAACAGAAAATAAGAGGGGCTGTCGCTTTGAATACATACACACAGCACAGAATAACCCCAAATAGCTCCCAGCCCTTTCACACCCCAAACAGTGTTAACTCCTTGTATTTGGTTTGCTGATAGCATTTTATTTAAGGTAATTTACTGGCCTTTCACAAGCCCCGTGGCACGACTCGATGCAAACTGTAAGTTCAGGACAAGTTCAGCTGATCGGCAATGAATGAGCGCACACGCACCAAGCACACAAGTATATAAACTGCCCCGCCAACACACACCGCAACACAGAAAGATACGCATGTAAAACCCACCATCTTTTCACCACCCACACACATATTAGCACAGTTGCTCAGTCTCACATTTAGCACATTACCTTATGGAGCCAGTGCAAATTCAATTGTTGCCCAAGTGCAATGTGGCAAAGTGCTAAAACCTGAAAAGAGAGAGAGAAAAAAAACAAAAACATGACCCACACATAAGAGCACAGCATTCAAACACAAGTCTGCCACCTCACAGATTTCAACTTGCTCAACATTTCCATGTAACCAGTTACTCTGTCTAGTCTCTGCCAAGGCATTATGATGAACAAAACAAATTTAACTCCTCCAGAGTGAATACTTGATGTAGGACAGACCATTAAAAATGCAATGTAGGTGAAGCCAGCAGCGGTGGTGGCCAGGATGGGAACAGTGCCATCACTCCACTCCCCAGACCGGTTGTAGAGGAACCTGCAGGATCAAGAGAGTGAACAACATCTGAACATACTGAGTTCTCCTGCATGTTATCATTACTAACCTGTGTGAAGGATTGTGAAAAATTTAGTCTGTGTGTATGGAGTTTGTGTTCGTTTTTAAAATGCATCGTTTCCTTCAAATCAAACCACGTCTTCTAAGTCGACTTACAGTTATGTAAATAAGTTTTTTAGTCATATTGACAGCAACAGCCGGCAAAGGCTGATCTTTGCAGGCTTTCTTTCACAAACCGATAGCAGGGTAATGTGATTTTACGGATATATAGCTGTATTAGTTTACAAACAAAACATGTCACTCGTGTGGGACTTGTAATCTACTGTAGACTGTTGGTGTTTCAAAAGGACTTTGACTTGCAGGCAGACACCCATCAAGTCACCCTGAAGCTCAATGCTTTATTGTTGCTATAAAGTTAACAGACACAAACATAGGTGACTGTTATATTAACTGATGGGTAGCAAATTATTGGCAGCTGGTTTCTGTGTGGGAAGATTTAGTGTGGGAAACAGCAGCAAAGGCAACAACACAGATAACCAGCTGCACATATCACCATTTTTCTTTTATGCAAACAGATGCATCCAGACATAGTTCAGACACACAAAAGAGTGAAGAGTTGACACTGGGTACAGATTCATGGCTGCAAAGCAAAGACAAGTGCATGAGTGTGCGCATGCACGTTTTGACATGACAACTAGGGCCTATAGCACTAATTACTTTCAAAGCCTTATCAGTGATTCCAGTGGCACAGTGCCACAGCGGGGTCACTTACTGCTGATGCTCCTAGCCCTTTGTGAATATATTCATACTGCAGATGGACTGGGACACTCCCTGCTGCTAAATCACTAGAACACATAAGGGCATGGATGTCATCTCTGTGATTATCTGTACAACCCCTACAAAAAGCAGGAAGGAAAGCACGAAATGTGTATCCTTCCTATTAAAAAGTAACGGCAAATGTCTGCCCAGTAAAACTGACCTCCGGAGATGAATAAACGCTAGTGAGATTACTGATGAATGTGGACCTGGGTGGCTGTTTGGGGAACTGAAAGAGGGAGGTGAGGAATATACACAGAGTGAAAACGTGTTGAGAAAAGGGCTATTTAAAAAAAATAAATAAAAAAAAAGGTAAAAGAGCAACAAATCTAAAAGGATGAATGAGAGAAGGGCCTGGGTACAGGAAAAAAAAAAAAAAAAAAAAAAAAAAAAAAACTACATTTGGAAAGGAATGTGAGAAGAGGTAATTGAAGGCAACAGACGATAAGTGGGAAAGGTGACATTGTAGAGCAGGAGGGGAGGGGAAAGGAAGATGGAGATGGGATGTGACATTATGGGAAAACAGCAGTAAACATTCTGTACTACAGCTTGTACAAGAACATGTCGAACATATTATATATATATATACACACATATACATACACACACACACACACACACACACACACACACACACACACACACACACAACAACAACAACAACAACAAAAAATAAAAATTAACACAACCCACACACCAACCCCAACCTCAAGAAGAAGAATTTGGGGAAGGAATGCATCCACAGCTTACAGGATGTTGAAACATTGTCCATCAATACATATTCTTAATGTTCTGAGCGGTGTTTGATCAATTATTTCTGTAATTTGACCTTGTGTTGTGCAAGTCAAGTATCTACTTTCAATTTCATCAACAGTTTTTGTAAAAAAATCATGGGATTACATGTGCTTTAATAAGAATTGAGTCAGTTTTTGCAAAAGGTCATATTATGCTTTTCCCTCTCCTTTATTGTGTCATCTCTTTTTTTGTGCTTGTAATAGGCTTGCAAAAGTGAAAAAGCCCAAAGTCCATCGCAAAGGGAGTTTTAAGAGTTAAAACACTGCACCTAAACTGCCTGAAAACAGCTCGATTGTAGTCCAGCCTTTACTTCCGTAAACTATCTGCGTCACTTTGTAACAGACGTCATAATGCTCGCGTAACGGCTAGTCAGGCATGTCCTTAAAAACACCGGTGGAGAAACACACTGAGCTACTGCCTCCCCTCATCCCCAACTCTCCTTACCAAAAATTAGATACCCTCCAGGCAGTCAATGGACATGAAGTTGTTACTGTGATGTAGAGACAATGCACAGTTAAAACATTACTTACTTAAAGATAAATTTGTTACAAGTTAATAACTCACCACTCTGAAACTCTTGCTCCAGTCTAGGTTGCAAAGCTGGTTCAGGAACATGTACAGCTAAACTGAAGCCCTGGTTACCAGAATGTCAGGACTCGCCCTGCTCTGCTTCCAATTGGCTAGTAGTCCTTAACTAGGTACTGTGCATGCGTAACTCCAAACAAAGACTAAACTGAAGTGGGATGCTTCACTAGGTAGCTAAAATGGAGCGGTCAAACACAAAGGGTGAAGAGAGGTGCTGCACTACAAAAATATTTTGTTTTTTGAAAATTCAACAATGTAAACCTTTTCTGGTAAAACCCCTAAATAAAACTATGAAACTGAAAATGAGCATTATGTGATTACTTTAGCACATGTAATTGAAAACAGATACATTCTGTTATGGGTTTGAAATTCTGTGTGTGATCACATAAAGTTGTGGTCACATGAAAGTGGCAGTGGGCTCAGCCATTTACAGAACAGGAAATATTGAGTGAGTGTTACGTAACGGTGTAATCTGTGAAGGGCTGGGTGGTCTCTGCTCAGATTAAGGCAGAGGACAGATTAAACTGATGATTTAGGAAATCAATAAACCAACAAGCATGGATAGAATTTATTTACAGCCGAAACAATATGGTGACAGGCGTCTGGCCCCAGTTTGATCTGACCACCCACCCCCACCCCCACACACACGGATGGTTGTGTACTCACCAGTTGAACTCATTGTAGTCATTATGCGCCTCCCACCAGAAGTAGAACCAGACCAGCAGCAGACAGAAGGTAAAGAGGAGGATGAGGGACCACAGCAGCTCCCACTGCGCACACAAACATCCACCCATTAATAAATACAATTCATTATTTCTGTGGATCCACTATGTTTACTTAGAACAGAAAAAAGAAACATTACTTAAGTCCATTTGACAATACTAAAACCTCATTCACTGCTCCACTGTGTGACAAAATGCAGAGCAGCGTTCATTAGAAGTAAACTTTCCACAAACTAAGTTGAGCTCATTGTGTGAACCTGGCTGATGACCTTTGCAAAAAGTATTCCCTTATACACTTTGGTCATTACCAAAGAATGACTTAATAACTTCACATGCAAGCTGCCTAATTACTGTTCTCTGCCATGCACTTTTGTACCATGGCAAATTTTAAAATTGGCTACATCTTCAGATCCAAAAACACACCCCTAGGCCATACTCAGGAGGATATGTACATTTGCTCATCTCCATCTTCCTCAACGCGCATGAACACGCAAGCATTTGTTCCTCTTATCCCTGTGCCTAACCTACTACATGCCTAACCTTAACCCTTACCCTACCATCACCATAACCTGAACCCTAAAACCAAGTTTTAACCCTCAAAGCAGTCTCAACCCGTGGGGATCTCGGGAAAAATTAAGGTCCCTACGTTGATACAAGTCCCCCTCGCTTAGTGTACATTCAGGTTCAAGTCCGCACTGGGGGACGGACGGACGGACGCGCACACACACACACACACACACACACACTTTTGAGAGTCTTGAGTCTTTTTTTTTCCAGGCCAACTGTAATTGTTGTCATTATAGATGTCAAGTGTCTAGCATGTAAGACTCTGCTATTTATGTACATATTTGCATAAAAACAGTAAAAAGGTGTAGGCTTGATTGGTACTTTGTTTGGTGCCAAAAATTACAAACATAACTGGTTCTAGCTCCTCAAGTGTGAGGATTTGCTGCTCATTTCTGTTCCATATAACTATAAATTGAGTATCTTTGGGATTTGGAATGATGGTTGGACAAAACAGGCAATTTGAAGATGTCACTTTGAGCACCCAGAACAAAGTGATGCATGTGTGCACCGTCGTGTGAAGATAAAGACACTCAGTTACACAACCTAAGGATATCAGCTTCAATGCACCATTGTTGTATGTGCAGAGGACCAGATCATTATCGCTTCAACCAGCACACAGGTAAGACAGTCTGCTTGACCTGTTTATATCTAGTCCCAGCATGTTGGTCTTTTTTTTGGGGGGGGGGGGGGGGGGCACAAAATCTAAAAGCTTTTCAAATGCTAAATATGGAAGTTTTGTTCCCGCTGCCAGAGATTATAAAACTGTGCAGCAAATGAAGGTCATGTTTTGACCTCAAGCTTGTTTTAGGAGCTTTCCCACATGTCAGCTATCAGACTTTGGGTCAGACTAAATGTGGAAATAACGATGGAATACGGATGTATCATTTAAATTCTGGGCATCGTTCTATGGCAAAACAGATCAGTTATACAAAAAAGGGAAACAAGCTCACGGTAATGCCGAACCAATCCCCTTCTCATATTTGGACATTGCTTCTGAAGTGTACTTCAGAAAAGAAAGAAAAACATTATGTAAGAAGGTCCTCTTAGATCAGAGTTATATGGGCACAAAATCAATTTGGCTGTCTTCATAAAAACACTACCTACAATTATTTTCCAAAGAGCAAGAGCAAAGAGCCTACTGTTTGACTCTCCAGGCATCTACATCATTTAACTTCCACTGCAAAAAACAATCAAACTAAAGACCGTTTAACCGCACAAGCATTTAACTAAATTCAGATATGCCTTATAACAAAGAGCAAGTCAGTTCCACAAATGAACCGGTTACCATGGTCTCCGTGGGAGGCAGCTCTGCTCATTGATG
The DNA here is from genome assembly GCF_021292245.1 of Micropterus dolomieu. Taxonomy (NCBI): domain Eukaryota; kingdom Metazoa; phylum Chordata; class Actinopteri; order Centrarchiformes; family Centrarchidae; genus Micropterus; species Micropterus dolomieu. The sequence continues at coordinate 13,518,551 of NC_060166.1, forward strand.
AGAGAGCACCGACTCCGGTTCCCATGGACTTGGGAGATCCGAGTGTGCTCCCAAGAGGAGACATTGTTAATCCCCCCGACCCTTTCGTTCCTCTGCCTACTCCACCCCTGTGGATTATGATGGATGTGACCTGAGACGCCCCTGAGAGAGCAATAAGTGTGATGTGGTCAATAAGTTGACACTGAGGTAACTAATGAAATGGGTCACCTAATGCACTGTATCCCAGTCTCATTTCTGACACCTGAAGATAAAGGGGGGGGGGGGGGGGGGCCGT
>NC_060166.1:13518844-13524145 GCF_021292245.1 Micropterus dolomieu
GGGGGGGGGGGGGGGGGGGGGGGGGGGTCCGTCAACCAACATATAGTACAGTATAATAGCTCTTTGTTCTTTAGGACTGGACATTTTTTTGCCACTAAGCACAAAAATGTAGAAATTGTTACTGTACAGCTGTATTAGTGTTCTAAAACTAAGACAAAAAGTTCTCATTTACTGAAGATTGAAGCACCTTGTGAGATTTGGTGTTCTCTTCCTGTTTGTCAGCCAAGTCAGCAGCAGAGCTCGTCCAGCCTGACATGACTTGGCCTGCCCTGGTGACATCACATTATCATTCTGCATGGCTGGCATTTTATTCAGGCACAACACCCCATGCATGGACGGTCAGTGCGGTGAAGTGTTTGATCAGCAGTGTATGCCAACGGTCTCCTGCGCTTTGTTGGTGTTATGCTGTTGGCCCCTTGGAGAAATCAGAGGACGGGGGGGCACTATTAAATTACCTTTAATTCAAATCCAATTATGTGGAGAGCTGTATTTAAAGAAAAAAAAAAAAAAAATTGTCATTCAAACATAGCTACCGAGTATTTAGCCCAGGCTGCTGCAATGGTTAAAATTAAATAGTTTTTTTAAATAGTGAACAAACTCCACTAAAAAGAGAAGAACACTGGAAAACCTAAAAAGTAGTAAATTCTTTAAAATCCTCCACTGGCACTTTGTTCACTAAACTAATCTATTTCCACTTGCAAACACTTTTTAGGAATATAAAATTGATTTACAGCCCTTTTTAGGCACTCAAGAACACAGTGTTTAGCCTTTAATTATGGGATTGCACCGTGGTTTTGCTCTGGCAAAATTACAGAAAGGGACTGCAAAAAAATAAAATAAAAAATAAAACCCACATGCTAAAAATAGTGTGAAACTGATAATCATTGCTGACTCACCCATCAAGGAACAGATGAAACGACAGTGATTTAACATCTGGGAAAAGCATGTGTGCGTGCATGTGGCTTTTGGCCTTAGCAGAAAAAGAAAGAATGTTGTATGTTGTATGTACATGTATGCTTGAATGACTGAGGACAGCTGAGTGAGCCTGTTATTTATCCAGCTTTAGGGTCAATCATACCATCCCCCAGAGACACATTGTCCCTGAAGTCTGGATAACAAGGAGAACAGAGATATTTGGTCTGTTACAGTTACAGATTCAGTGCCACATGACATTTGTCTCCCCGAGTCCAGGGTTACATGCAACATGTTTGGAATTCCCATTACAGTAGGAGCTGTCTGTTCAGAACAACAGTGTAGTGCAGGACAAGAGGCGCATTGCAAACAACACGACTTCTGCTCATCTTTCTGGTTCTCTCCGTGGCTTTCTGCCTGAATGAACTAATTCAGTATTTGTCTCAACTTTTAATGGCTCACAGCCAGTCCACTACACTGTATTAGAATTAAAGAAGCAAATATTATATTGATTAAACAGGCTTATTGGATTTTTAAAAATCAGTTTACGGCAATCTCGTGAAGTTTATGTAAATGTCAAAGTCTGGGAGGCATTTTTAACTATATCAATTTTCCTGTTGAGATGACACCTTCCAGCTCTTTAATGAATATGCCCTCACACCGTGTGATCGCAGCTCCAAAAAAAAAAATAAAAATAAAAATAAAAAAAGTGTCTTCTTTCTCCATTTATCTGTACGTGTTGCTTTCCTTGTACTGCTGCAACAACCGACCTGACCTGCTGGGGGATCAATAAAGATTTATCTCATCTTAAAATATCCTCGATAGTCGATGAGAGAATTTACTGTAATTCCACTTTTATTGTAGTTCTAGTAGATTAATGTGAAGAGATATTTAACAAACGTACTTCTAAATACTTAGCACTGTAGACCTTCTGGCACTTCCTATGTGGTCCTTTGGGAAAATTTGGTGCGCAATCAGATTTAAACCAGGAAAATGAGGCATGCACAGAACATGGTCAAATGAAAAAGGAGACCATAATGGTTGATTTTATAATAGTCAGGGATTTTTCTGATATTCAGTTCACCTACTTTTCCCTATGAGGGGCGGAGGGCAACTGCTAATGATCATGTGATTGGTGTGCTCTCTAACTCCAAGACTGCGCCAATCTCTCAAACAGGATCTAGGCTGTGTCATATCCATAGGCTGGTTATTACTCATGCTCAACAGCTGCTTTGCAGCACAGTGCAAACACACACGGAGAAATACGGACACGGGTGTGTGTTGGTTACTTCATGTGTGAAGACAAAGTGTCCTTGTATCATGTACAGTATGTCACCATGTACGGCGACAAACTGACATTTTCCACATCAATAGCAATACAACTTTGTGCACAGCTGATAATGTGCTTTTGACTGTGGCGCAACTCTGGGAATTAAAGTACATATTGACTTATGACAAGCTTAGCCGTCAGCGGGAAGACAAATAGCAACTACTGTATGGGCAATATGCTAAGAGATGCTGAAGCATAATGCGTAAGCTCAGAGAGCACGTAAATCAGACCAATTTACTAGTTTGTGATCGATCTCATTTTTCAGCTAATAATGCCAAGTAAAATGATTCTTCATAAAAAGTATGTTTTGACAGCCAACAATAGTTGTCGAGAGATATGGTTTTTCATTTGAGCTGTACAATTAATCTAATCGCAGTTGTAATCGCGAGGTCATCCTGTGCCAATACATAAACGCAGAAGTGTGTGATTTTAAAAAAAGTGAGCTGTGTGAGACACTCGTTTCTGTGTGCACTACAGTCTGCTCATTATCCGCACCCACACCCACACCAGGTTCTCGCATATGCCTCTAAAAACAGATACGTATGAACCAAAAAAAAAAATAAATAAAAATAAAAAAATATATTGAATTACAAGCAGTGTGCCAGTAATGTTAAAGACAACAACCTACGGTTACCCTCTTCGCCTCCTTGCAGCTAATCATACAAAAAAATAGTCAGACTGGCCACCGGCGCAACGGGAGAAATGCCGGTAGGCTGGTCGCTCTGTGACAGACAGATGAGTCATACGCAGCTGACGCGGCAAGAAAGAAGAAAACAGGGAGAAGATAAGAAGGTTTCGGTTTAGCTAGCTGACCATTTAACCTATTGGAAACCTCCAGCTATTTGCCCCCATTTCCTGGAAAAACGCCTAAAATAACATACCCAATATGAATCAGGAATAACTCCTCTACCATTTGGCCTAGATGCATAATTCTGGTCTCCTTTGAAAAGGTCAGAAGCTAACGAATATAATCCATTGTAAATTAACATTTATTTTACCATTACAGACTAAATGGAGATGCAATAAAGAGAAATGGTATTTTCATTCTCGCCTGGTAAAAAAATAAACCAACAAAATCATGATCAAATGGATTATAATGCAACTGAATCTCTTAATACACCTGAAATGCAACTGTAACTGTAAATTTGATGAAATTAAAATACAAAAGTTATCACACTTTTTTTTATAAATATACCAGGCAAATGTCCATATTTTGGCAATATTTACTGTTTAGTGACTTTTATTGGGAGTTATCTTTAAAAACACTATTTCTCTCCATACAACCACATTCCAAATAACAAAGCTTCCAAAACAAAATATTGATAAAAACCAGTGAATATTCATCAACATTCCCGTGACCAAAAGCACTCCCACGCTTTACAGGCGTGTAACTTGAGAATATCCTACAGTGATGGGGATTGAGCGGACCTTTCATTGGATTCCCTGGATGTCTGTGTAGCTACTATGAGTCGGCTACCTGACTGAAAAAAATAAAAGAAATAAAAAAAGACTGTGTTCCAAAGCGGCACTTCTCTGCAGAAAAATCTGTGCCTTTTGCTGTTCAACATGTTTAACTTTTCAAAAGCCTGCTTTTCAGTGTTGCTTTTCACAGCCTGGACGGGGCGGGACATTAAAAAAAGTTTGATGTGCAACAGCAAATGTTCAAATGTTGAACAATGATTGACAACTTAGCATTAACACATTACAGAACAACATAGAACCTTTTTCCTGCACAAGGATTAAATTACAGTTTCTCAATTGCTTGAACACTATAACCAGGTTATTGAACTACAATTTCAAAACCATAACTCCATTTCTCAAAAAGCACACCCATTTACCTAAACTACACATCCCTTCATTTCTCATTGCCTACACTATGTGGTCATTGAAAAAGCACCAACATTTAATTTTGTTCACTCAAGTCAACACAGCATGAGCTCAATTAGCACACAGCTACCCAGGTGGAAACAAACAGTCGTAATTGATAACACACCAATCAGAACCTTCAATAGTTGGATATAAAGGGCCGAAGTCACTTCATTCAGTTTTGGGACTAGAGAGATGTGAAGGAAAAGGTAGGGGACACCGGAGAGGAGGTGGTGGAGGAAGAAAGAGTATGGAGAGGAGTAAGAGGTGAAGAGGAACAGTAGGAGTTGGAGGAGGAGATGGGATAGAAGGAAGATGAGGAGGAGAAGGCGGAGCAGGAGGAGCAGGAGGTGGTGGTAAAAAACCTGTAATAAAACCAACCTACAGAAATGTAACAGCTGTAAGTGAATTTAATATTCAACCACTGGTAAAAATAGTATACAGTGCCTTGCGAAAGTATTTGGCCCCCTTGAACTTTGAAGCCTACAATGTGGCAAAAGGTCAAACAAAGATATAAAACTGTAATTTTTTGTGAAGAACCAACAACAAGTGGGACACAATCATGAAGTGGAACGAAATTTATTGGATATTTCAAACTTTTTTAACAAATAAAAAACTGAAAAATTGGGCTTGCAAAATTATTCAGCCCCCTTAAGTTAATACTTTGTAGCGCCACCTTTTGCTGCGATTACAGCTGTAAGTCACTTGGGGTACGTCTCTCAGTTTTGCACATCGAGAGACTGAAATTTTTGCCCATTCCTCCTTGCAAAACAGCTCGAGCTCAGTGAGGTTGGATGGAGAGCGTTTGTGAACAGCAGTTTTCAGTTCTTTCCACAGATTCTCGATTGGATTCAGGTCTGGACTTTGACTTGGCCATTCTAACACCTGGATATGTTTATTTGTGAACCATTCCAGTGTAGATTTTGCTTTATGTTTTGGATCATTGTCTTGTTGGAAGACAAATCTCCGTCCCAGTCTCAGGTCTTTTGCAGACTCCATCAGGTTTTCTTCCAGAATGGTCCTGTATTTGGCTCCATTCATCTTCCCATCAATTTTAACCATCTTCCCTGTCCCTGCTGAAGAAAAGCAGGCCCAAACCATGATGCTGCCACCACCATGTTTGACAGTGGGGATGGTGTGTTCAGGGTGATGAGCTGTGTTGCTTTTACGCGAAACATAACGTTTTGCATTGT
>NC_060166.1:13524245-13535032 GCF_021292245.1 Micropterus dolomieu
GTTTGAAATATCCAATAAATTTCGTTCCACTTCATGATTGTGTCCCACTTGTTGTTGGTTCTTCACAAAAAATTACAGTTTTATATCTTTATCTTTGAAGCCTGAAATGTGGCAAAAGGTCGAAAAGTTCAAGGGGGCCGAATACTTTCGCAAGGCACTGTACCATGTATGTGTGTGTACACACACACACACACACACACACACACACACACACACACACACACACACACACACCCCCCCCCACCCCCCCGACAGTATACTATTAAATTAACATAATACTTTTTATTTAGCGTTATAATAATCAACTAATACACACTCATTTATAGTAGTACATCCTCCAGGTTGTCAGAGCCTCAGCAGTGGACAGATGTAGATTTAGCCAGAGCCAGGATGCCATTGAGCCTAAATGTGCTCTTTCTACCCGCCTCCTCCCGAGAGCAACACTCCTTTTTCTGTTTTACATCTTTTTAACTAAAGTTATTATTATTATAAATATTGTTTAGCAATCTTGTTCACGTAAAGTGTGCAGTGGGTTGTGTTGGTGCTGCTGCTGTATTGTGCATCCGTCCCCGATTCAAAAACTACAAGCCCCACATGCCACAAGCCACAATGCACTGGTCACAGTAGAGTTTTTCCTGTGAGGAGGGTTTCAAAAAGCTGCTTACAATGGTGCAAAATGTCAATATGTTTGGACTGATGACAAAAAGAAACTGTACTGTAACAGTGTAAACTGGTCCTGTGATTGTTTAACTGCTGAGAGATACACATTTAAAAGTGTCAGTATTTTGTCATAGCAATATGACTCTCCAAATCGTAGGTCATGCTGGAAATATTTTCTGGGCAGATCATTTCAGTACAGACCTCTGCCACTATACAGACAACACACTTTTAAATGATGCATTCAATTAGTTATGGCAGCTCGACTCAGTATGCTGCCATCTAACATGCCAACACTGCGGAGAGAAAAAATGGTGTGGGACAGAACCAACTTGCAGTCAAACAAATACGGGCAGACAAAAATAAAGAGCTAATATTGGTGTGTGAGTGTGTGTATATAAACTCTTATGTTAATGTAGGAGAGACATTTATTCAGCTCACATAAAAAGACAAAGCTGCTCACACGGTTATTCCTTTTACTGACTGTGCTTCTTTCCCTGAGGCACAGCTTTACATGCCAGTCTCTTTGCCTCCATCTTCACCGGATTTAACACCTCAGTCCCTCGTCACATTCCTGAGCATATCCACATAAGTCCCTGGTATTTCACACCGGGTGTGCACTGCTTTATAATGTGGCTATATCAACAGGAGCGATACACACAGTAAAATTGAATGCCACAGATGGTGATTCTAATACAAAACCTCCACTTTCTATACATGGACATATCACCCACTACGCTAAAAACAAATAAATACAGAAATATCAGTGCAGCCTATTTTTGTTTTTTTTGTTTTTTTTAAAACGTACAAAAAGTTTTATTTTCTAATGTACTAAATGTGTAGGACATTATAGTATTGCTTCTGCCTTTTAAACCCCATTAAATATATTAATTGCTGTGCCGTGAGAGGAACACATTTCTATGAATTAATTTAATCTCTTATCAAAAAGACAATTATTGTTTTGAATTGTAGTAAGTGTGAGGTGTAGGGCGGCAACTACCGGTAATTTTCCATCATGGATTAATCTGCTGATTTTTATCTATTGTCTGAAGATTCTCAGTCATCTAGGTCATAGTTAGAGTTTGTCTGGATTTTTATCTATTCATCTATTAATATTTTGTCAATAAAATGTCTGAATATATAGTAAAAAAAACCTGATCATAATTTCCTAAAGCCCAGCTAAAGCCAACAACGTCTGAATATTTTGGACTCAGACAAAACAATACATTTGAAGATTACTTTCACATACGACACTGGGAAGCTATAAATAGGTCATGTTAAATACCATATCTTGACAGAAAATTGGCTTTTTGACAGAAACAGAACCAGCTTCCCTATGATTAGCAGAAAGAGGATTGTTGAAGCAGTTATATGATCATGTTTGAATTTTGGAGATGTAATTTATTGAAATGCTGCTCCTTCCACAGTTAAACTCTTGGACATGGTCTATAATTCTGTCCTCAGATTTATTACTGGTGATAGCTACAGGACTCACCATTGTATCCTGTATGATAAGGTGGGTTGGTCTTCTCTGGCACAAAAGGTGTAATAAACATTGGTATTTGTTTACACACACATACACACACTTATTGGAAAGCTCTCAGTGATGCTTTGCAGTGGAACTTTGGCCCCTAAGTAGCTTACACTCAAGGTGCCTGGACACGGACTGAATTTGGAAAGTCTGTCTTATTATTTTAGTGCCCCAAATTCCTGGAATGATCTTCAATGCACGCTAAATATAAAGTTTCTACCAACATATTGATAATTCAGAACCATGATGACAAACCTCCCTGCCTCAATGTGTAGTTGCTTAAACTATTTTAACTTATATGTAACTTGACATCTTTGCAAATGACAGCAACTTCAACATTTCGAGTTAAAATAAAAATAGGTTAAGTGAATGAATGATTAACTATTACTTACATTAAAACTTCACCTAACCATCCATCACACCCTCATCAGTGAGTCACCTCACATCTGATTTATTGACGCTTATGACCTTTCAGTCTGACCACTAGAGGGAAAGCCAGTGGACAAGTATGTGATCAGGCATACAAAAGACAGAAAAAAAAATTAGCTGAAAGATGTCCTTAAGAAATGAATTCCAGTCACCGGTCCAAAAACTGAAAAAACAAATAGGGATATCTGGCATTTTGAGATTATTGGCCGATACCTGCACTCAGGAGGCTGATGTATCATCCAAAATGACAGCAGATCTAATCTAAAACCATTACTGTGCAGCGTTAAATATGTATTGCTATATCGTAGAGAATGCTGCAGTTGAATTACGTCACTGCTGAAAAACTGTACCCCACATTCTGACATCTACAGCATAACCCAACATTTTTCTATTTCATTAATTAATCTAAGGCTAAGATAACCATGTATATTAGATTGTACTCTGCATGGAATAAAAGAAAATATGCCACTTTGCGGAGTCACCATCGTTCCTGCAACCAGGTACGTACAATTGCTAGTTCTTGGTAACTGTGTTGTCTTGTTTGTCCAACATTTCACAGGACAGGCCTAATGAAGCCCACAAGACCAATGACAAACGAAGGCAGAGGAGCTTTGCTTCTATTTTTGAAGCCTTTGTGTGGCTGAATGGTAAAGACTGGCTAAATGGAAATTCTTTCAATTATTACTGAGAGGCCAGATCAGTTTGCACTGCATGACGTGGGTCGTCTTCCTATAAAAGCACCTTCAACACAGACAGCGGCTTCCCTAATACAGCCAGTCAACCTGAACGGTTCATTACAGTGAACAAAGGGGGGAGAAATAGCATGATCCACTTGTGGATTATGAATGAGTCTACAGTTGTTTCAACATGAGAGAGTCTCAATTCTTACGCCTCTGTGACTCGCTCAGGTCATGTTACATGTCCTTGATTGGTCACAGTTTGTTCACTGGGATCGTTAATGATTCAGTCTTGTATCTATCACCTTGGCCCACGCTAGGAAGCATTCTCAGTGGGAATGACAGCTTTATCCGTTTTCAAGTTCTCTCCACTTATGTAAATAAATTAAAACAATGTTGAGGGGGGAAAATATCCACTTCCTGATGCAAATGAATGAAAATTGCCTGCAGTGTACATGTGCCCAGCTGTGGGCTTCTTGCACTCTGGGGTCAAGGCAAGTGCGATCCACCGGCAAACGGTCAAAACAAAGTGTGAGCACTGGGAACAAAGAATGCTGACTCTGCACTCTATCAGTTAGCCTGAAAGACAACCACTTGCAACAGGAAACTGACCTACACGGCATCCAGTTTCCTGCAAACAGAAGGGAAGGAAAAAAAAAAAAAAAAAAAAAAAAATTATCTCTGTATTAAGTTCTGTTTTTTTAATATGATCAAAATCTATCAAATATAAGTAATATAAATAAGTTTCTTTTGTGCATATGTGTGTTTGTGTGTGCGCACTGACTGACACGAGTCTATTGTCTGTGTCCTAGGTTTTGGCTTGTCTACAGTATGTTGTGTGGCTATAAATAAATTATTCAACCGAGTGTCTGGGTGCATGTGTACGCACACAAGGGCTTTTGCTGTGTGTTTATTTCAGCAACATAACCTCCATGTCCTTCCTGAATACGGAATAGAAAAGATAAAGGGAAAGGTCAGGACAAATTGCTGATCTCGTGTGTGTGCGCCATATTTTTTGCTTGAGAGTTGAGTGGCTGTTCTGGTTCTACACTGCCTTAAAATGTTATTAAAAAAAGTTTGGCTACAAATGTGGTAAAAAAAAAAAAATGAAAGCCTTCATAAAATAAACTGCATAATTCAGATGGGGTATAGATGAGCACATCCGGATATTTTGGTTTGGTTGAAAGTAGCCCCTCTTATTTGACTAGTGGTAAATGCAAATTTTGAAGTCTTTACCAATGTACAGTAACAGCATACAATAAGAAAACTGTATTGCTTTTTAGCCATTAGGAGCACAAATCTGGTTGTGCTTTCTGTCTGCCTCCATCCACACACACACCCACACACCCACCCCACCCCCACCCACCCTTATTGAATCCGCAGGTAATGTATTTCTGACTTTTGTCGTTAAGGCACTTCATTTTGCTGTGTTGGTAGTCTATCCAATGTTTTCATTATGGCCATCTTGTTATTCGGAGCTGTGAAAAGACTCACAATGTAACAGCTACAACAGTTGTGAAATTCAGCAGCAAAAATCTACAGACACAGGTTTTGTCAAAAATGTAAGGTGTAGGTCATTGGAAGAAGTAGAAAACAGACAATTTCAATTAAAATTCATAGAAATTCACATAAAAAAAAGAATGTTATTAAAAACCTGAAAAATGATAAAGATTCATCGATCTCTCTCAGGACTCTTGCAGAGTTATTACGAAAAAATGACCTTGATGGGATAAATGACAAAATGAGGTGATCAGGTCTCATTCACTGCCAACCTGATGTGTGTGCGAGTGTGCGAGTGAGTGAGTGAGTGAGTGAGTGAGTGAGTGAGTGAGTGAGTGAGTGAGTGAGTGAGTGAGTGAGTGAGTGAGACCGACCGACCGACCTTGTGTGAAAATCAATGACAGCAAGGTCAGTCTGAAGTCTTTTTCCTACTGCTTTGCTAACCTGTGTTGTTTTGACAATTCCATGTACCCTGGGGTCAAACCATTAATGCCCCCCCCCCACCCACTCCCACATGAAAAGGGTTATCTATAGTGTCCCCAATGTGAATCAGTACAAAGATTCAAACAAGGTCGATCAAACATCATTCTGTCATTGACTTGATTGGCTGCTGAAGGTGCTCATGGGCTATGTGTATTATCTGGTTAGCACCATATACACTTGTACTGTATCTTCACTGTATGCAATATGCTACATTGTGCCAGCCTATGTTGTGTTTACACAGACAGCCAGATATGCAGCAATACTAACTGCTGTACTTTACCTACAAAAAGGTGTTTCCAGCAGCCCCCCCCCCCTCACCTTGGTGGTGTCATCATGAGAACGTTGATAGCGTTTCCAGCGGCAACCGTAGATCCCAGTGATACATGACAAACACAGCTGCCGCTCATAGACCTGGAGGGGTTGGTGTTTCACCATGCTCCTTCAGTCAGTCCTGCTTCCAGAGCTCTAACATCCCACTGACTGCGAAGTATCCTGTAAGAAAATAAAAACATAAATGTTGACATTATTGTTGATTCAACAACAAGATTACAAAATGTTGAGGCCAACAAGACCAAAATTGAACAATCCACGGAACAAGTAGTTACATGTCTGGCACTTTGATATAAAAGATGCGCTGGCTGGAAAAGCACCATGCTTTTAATACAAAGCCCAGCCTCAAATTAAGACCATGTTTCCCAGCTCCCGTTTCCAATGACAACTGAGACTAGGAGCTTTCATCAATATAATCAAGGAGACAAAAAGAAAAAAAAGAAAAAATAAGAAAAGAAAATTGAAAAGGGCTTGGTGACTCGACCATCTATTGAATGTCATATTAAATTACAGTGACAATGAATAGATCACACAGTCACTACATATCTGGGCCAAAAGGCAGCATGTAGGCCCCATCTCTCCCTTTTATGTCAGGCCCCAGAACAAAGGCCAGGCAAAGAAATGACAGACAGGTGTAACAAGGATGTAATAACAGTGACATTTTACCAAAACCCTTCAACTTGCGAGCAAAAAAAAAACAATAGTTCTGTGTTTCAGTGAACCCAAACGCGTGCACGTCATCCTGCCTTTTCTAGATCTCTCTAAAAACCACAAGACATTTGCATCATGTAATGCTCTATCAGGAATCTTTAGGCTGGCAAAGGTCAGTCTCAGGGAGGCATCCTACCCTGGTTCCTGTTCCAGCTCCACTACCCCTCTCAACATGGAAGAGCAGCAGAACACCAGGATACTTTAGAAAAAAACCTAGCCCTTTCATGTCCGTCTAATGCTGTGGTACTGGCCATGGTATGAAGTACCAGGCTGTGTTGGCTGTGAATAATTAGAGTTATAACTTAGTCCTCCTATTGAGCTGCAGCTGATTCAGCACTGAGACTCTGCAATCAGCTATAATAATGTTAATGATATTACAGCAATGCTGACTGTTATCGCAAGTTTACCTCACTCTCCAGAGACATGATGGAGTCTGTTGTGCTGCTGCTGCAAAACCCACATCACAGTTCAATTTGGGGTTGAAAGTGCACCTTGTTGTTATAAAAGCATAAACCGTGCATATCTCCGCTAGTGAGTGTCAAACAAACATAATTTTTATTGTGATATTTCTTTCGTTGCCGTTTGTGAAGCACAGCTAGCGCATGGGTAAATCACCTCTGATGTTTCAGAGCACGTCTGCATGTTAACTACATGCTTCCTGCTGTAATCAGGCTCAGGGCAACTGCTAATTAGCATCTTCAGCAGTGGCCATGTTTCCTGTTATTAGTAAAACTCCTCTGAGCCTGGCCTGGCCCACATGGGGTCAATCTGCAATGAGGCTCTACGTCTTCGAATGGAAACAGTCAGGTTTTACACTTAAAACTCAACCACATGCAGCAGCTGTAATTACAAAACAGATTTAGCCAAAGTAACATTGGTACCATGCGTAAAAACTGAAAAACTGCAAGATAAATGAGCCAAGACTACACTCAAGGACACTGTAAAACTCCATCCTAAGATTTGCAAATTAATCAACATTGTCAACCGCCAAACCCCGACAGACCCACTGACTGATACAGGACAGAATGTCAACCAAAACCAGGCATGGGCCAAACGAATGCAGAGAATCACGTTTTCTACTGGCCAAACACACTACAAGTCAGGGTATTATCAATAAATCACCTTCTCTTACTTTTAGTCTGCATTAATGTCCAACATCAAGCTGTCATGCAGCCACTATTACTGAGTAGCTACAGTCAGAGGGATTTATACCTTAATCAGATCAGGAACTGCTTGAATACTGGCATGGCAATTACGCTTGTCTGATATTTCTTCTGAATAAATCATGTCTGTCGGATGGATGGAGATCAGAGCTTTGAAAGCACAGGCTTTTGAGTCTGTTCAAGGGATAAAATTTGTACATGAAACAAAAATTAAAAACCTTCTCATCTGATGCCACAACAGGTAAGTTTCCACTCGTCTGACATGTTTGTTCATGACCATTTTTTTGCCCTTTCAGAGGTTTGTTCCTTTCACCTGACTTAGTGATGTATATGAGCTCAGCAGAGGAAAAACAGTTTAGATTTGCCGTTCCTTCAGCATACAGATGGTAGTAAATATACTTAGGAGAAATCTAAATCCACTGACAAACATGAAATTGAGATTTTTTGTTTAAATTCTGTCCTGTTTCATGCACACACGACATTTTAATCGAATTACATGATTTGTCGAGATTGGCACGCTGAAATGCAATGTTGAGTATGATCAACAACTCCTAACTTTGTCTGGGCATGTCAGCCAAGCCTTTAAGATTGAAAAAATTGTGTAGCTGACACAGTAAAGCCCCATTGGTGGGTTCATCAAGGCAAAGTAACAAAGTAACAACCTCTTTCTACACTGTCATGTTGTCACTTGTTGACAAATTATAAACGTTCAAACCCGTCTCCACAGCAATGTGTCATGTTGTTACAGCAAAAGGGGTTCATATGGTTTTAAGCTTCCATTCATGACTGTCGTAGCCACTTGTATCCTCAAAGTCAGAAACGTCAGAAACGTTGCTTCTTCAACTGAGCTAAACATCAAACTGCCCCTTTTAATTCCAAGTATTTGATGTGAGATATAATGAGGCAGAGCAGCACTGAGGTCACATTTGTCACCTCAGAAATGGGAGGCTCATCCATTTTTTACTTTGTCGTTAATATGAGCCAACCCTCATCCAGGCTGTATAATACAGAAGGAAAAGCTCTGCAATTAATCCCTTTATCAGTATTAGGCCTTTCCAGAAACTCATTAGCTAAGTATGACCCAGTGGAGACATTGGTTAAATCTTGAATAAAGTGCAACAAATTGGCAAAGTTAAATGCACTCGAGACAGAAATTATAATTATCCCAGTCATATTTTGCCAACAGAGATGTGACACCTCAGACCATGGTAGGTGCAAGTGTGACCACCATGTGGGCTGCACTGTCACGATGACTCGCTGTGTCACAAACACAACAGCCAAGCCACAAAAGCTGAAATGATTGAGCACAAAATGAGAAAAGACCTTCCTATTGCTTAGTTTCACATCGAAATCTCTAATGAATATACGTTGCAAAGCTTTTAAAAAACACCGTCTCCGATCATGTCAGATACGAGAGTTTTCAAAAGGTGAAGAAAAAAAAAAAATTCCAATAAATCCATCAACAAGTGATCACAGCTTTCATACCACAGGACAAGCGGCTTTCCCAACATGCATGCGTCTGTCACAGGTTGTCTGAACTAGAAGATGAAGATATGAGGGGATTATGAAAACCGCCGTTGTGATCTCTTTTTCTGCTGCCTCATTTCCTTCAATCAAAAAGTCACAGTGAGGGAAAACAGTGTGCCGGGGAGGAAATGCTTCAGCAGTTTCCCAGCAGAAAACAGTGTCTTCTCCTCACCACAAGGAACAGAGGGAGAGGCCAAGCAGCGGAGAACTATGGGATCGAAGGCCAACCCCCTGACGAGAAAGAAAAGCTCCTTAAATGGAATAGTTCTCAAATAAAAAGGAGACAAATTATCCTTACGTAACCAGTCATTCAAAACACCACTGTAATGTACAGAGAGTCAACAAAATGACAGGAATACCTGTGTGTAATGCAATTCCATACATGAGGCTTGCTTTTATTATGTGAAGCTTGCAATGTTCAGTTACTGACTCAGGAGAGTTATTTAATCAAATTTTACTTACTTTATTTAACTGGTGCCCTTTTACACAGGGGAGGGGCTGTTCATATATATATATATATATATATATATATATATATATATATTCACGTTCACATATCACTGTAGAGTTCAACCAACAACTCCGACTGAACGCAGACTGGACTCAAAAGAGGATGTGACATTTTAAAGCTTCACAAAAGGATCTGTAGATGCTGATAGAATATGTAGATAAGCTTCTGCAGTCTCAATTGAGCCTCCTCCAAAATGACATTTGTGTCCGATTAGTCTCTCTTTGGAGTTTCCCAAATATATTAAAAAAAAAAATAAAAGGGCAAAAGAAATGTACTAATGTGTTCTGGAGCCAAACGATTGCAATGCGGGTCCAAAATACACACATTTAACTCATTATCTTGTCCTGCAGAGAATCTTAGAACGTCCCAACAAAAGGAGGTCAACATACACGACTAAGTAGATTTTTGCATGACACGGTGACAAACTAAAGCTATACAGTGCCTTGCGAAAGTATTCGGCCCCCTTGAACTTTGACCTTTTGCCACATTTCAGGCTTCAAACATAAAGATATAAAACTGTAATTTTTTGTGAAGAATCAACAACAAGTGGGACACAATTATGAAGTGGAACGAAATTTATTGGATATTTCAAACCTTTTTAACAAATAAAAAACTGAAAAATTGGGCGAGCAAAATTATTCAGCCCCTTTACTTTCAGTGCAGCAAACTCTCTCCAGAAGTTCAGTGAGGATCTCTGAATGATCCAATGTTGACCTAAATGACTAATGATAAATAGAATCCACCTGTATGAAATCAAGTCTCCGTATAAATGCACCTGCTCTGTGATAGTCTCAGAGGTCCGTTTAAAGCGCAGAGAGCGTCATGAAGAACAAGGAACACACCAGGCAGGTCCGAGATACTGTTGTGGAGAAGTTTAAAGCCGGATTTGGATACAAAAAGATTTCCCAAGCTTTAAACATCCCAAGGAGCACTGTGCAAGCGATAATATTGAAATGGAAGGAGTATCAGACCACTGCAAATCTACGAAGACCCGGCCGTCCCTCTAAACTTTCAGCTCTTACAAGGAGAAGACTGATCAGAGATGCAGCCAGGAGGCCCATGATCACTCTGGATGAACTGCAGAGATCTACAGCTGAGGTGGGAGACTCTGTCCATAGGACAACAATCAGTCGTATACTGCACAAATCTGGCCTTTATGGAAGAGTGGCAAGAAGAAAGCCATTTCTTAAAGATATCCATAAAAAGTCTCGTTTAAAGTTTGCCACAAGCCACCTGGGAGACACACCAAACATGTGGAAGAAGGTGCT
>NC_060166.1:13535132-13640587 GCF_021292245.1 Micropterus dolomieu
ACAATGCAAAACGTTATGTTTCGCGTAAAAGCAACACAGCTCATCACCCTGAACACACCATCCCCACTGTCAAACATGGTGGTGGCAGCATCATGGTTTGGGCCTGCTTTTCTTCAGCAGGGACAGGGAAGATGGTTAAAATTGATGGGAAGATGAATGGAGCCAAATACAGGACCATTCTGGAAGAAAACCTGATGGAGTCTGCAAAAGACCTGAGACTGGGACGGAGATTTGTCTTCCAACAAGACAATGATCCAAAACATAAAGCAAAATCTACACTGGAATGGTTCACAAATAAACATATCCAGGTGTTAGAATGGCCAAGTCAAAGTCCAGACCTGAATCCAATCGAGAATCTGTGGAAAGAACTGAAAACTGCTGTTCACAAACGCTCTCCATCCAACCTCACTGAGCTCGAGCTGTTTTGCAAGGAGGAATGGGCAAAAATTTCAGTCTCTCGATGTGCAAAACTGATAGAGACGTACCCCAAGTGACTTACAGCTGTAATCGCAGCAAAAGGTGGCGCTAGAAAGTATTAACTTAAGGGGGCTGAATAATTTTGCACGCCCAATTTTTCAGTTTTTTTATTTGTTAAAAAAGTTTGAAATATCCAATAAATTTCGTTCCACTTCATGATTGTGTCCCACTTGTTGTTGGTTCTTCACAAAAAATTACAGTTTTATATCTTTATGTTTGAAGCCTGAAATGTGGCAAAAGGTTGAAAAGTTCAAGGGGGCCAAATACTTTCGCAAGGCACTGTACATTGGAATCAGATGAATTTGTGGGAAAGGCCAAAAAGTTTGCATTTTAGAATTTTGGAAAAACTAGATGTGAGCACCTTGGTCACACAAACAGACTCGTAACATAGAACAAATAAAGTAAATCTTTCCATAAACAAGTGGATTCATACAACACACAAATATCAAACTGCACTGGTAAATAAGAATCTTGAATCTGAAACCTTAAAAAAAAAAAAAAAATCTAAACCTTTCAGAGCAAAGAGTTTAGAAACATACCGCAAAACAATTATCATAAATGTTGAAAATGTATGAATTGCAGTGAAAAGGATCTGTTTATAGTTTGTGAGAAAAGAACCCTTTGATAAAAAGGTGTCCATTTAGTCTTCTGCAAATGGGCCTCCATTGAATCTTTTCCTGATGCCGGTCATGTTTGAAAGGTCAGAATTATTTGAGATGTGCAATGGATAAGGAGCATCACGGAGACTTGGCTGAACCATGTGGCACCAGAAGATGCCTGTGAGGCAGTTGATTAGGGACAGATGGGTGAAAAAGCCCGTTATGACAAGCAACGAGAGAGTCATTACATCTGAGCTGTTAAAGCTGGCTCGGCACGGACAGTCGAGTGCTCTCGCTGTAGGAAAAATAGGCAACATTGAATCATAAAAAGATCCACTGCCCCCAAATAGGACTCTTGGTGCTGGTAGCTCATGCTACTCACCTCTTCTGTTTAATCTAAACAAACCGCTGTTGCGGCTTTCTGCAAGGTGAGCTCCATCACCTCCTGTAGGGCAGACCTGCAGCTACATGTGAAGGCTTTTATAAGTTGGCCATTGGTTCAGTCATTATTGTTATACATCAGTTCACAGTGTAGTAAATTCTATATCCATATAAATAAATCATTAAAAAAACCATCATGTCACAAGGGCACAGATCAGCAGATCTCTGATCAAATAAAAAGAGGACAGATTTTCAATTGATAGATCCTGAAAGGCTACAGATAAATAAGAACACATTATCAGCTATGTAAACAGGTGAGCACAGAGAAAAGATAGACACGCCCACTAATGCAGGCACTCACCGCTTTCTTTAATTCATGTCACAAAGCCAGGCGAGTTTCCTGGGAAACCAAGAGACTGGCCAGGCGTAAACTACATATTGTGTGTGTGGGTATGTGCACAACTGTAGACACTATACCAAAAAATAAATATTAAAACACCTTCAACTGCTGAAACGAAGCATTGGGAAACTAATACTTTCAGGCATGCAAACTGGTCAGGGGTGAAAAAGGTGAGGATATGCAAGCAGAGAAACGCAGTGACAGTGTAGGGGGTCTTTTAAGCTTACATGTTGTATAAATAACGTGCATTCGTCTACTGCAACAAGAGAAAGATACCGACACGCAAGGGTGTCACTTTGTGTTATAGATCAACTTTTCTCATGTAATAGCTTCCCTGCTGAATTAGAACTAAGCAGGAAGCTTCCAGTCTGAGAAGCGAAGTCCCTTAAACCTGCATTCTATCAAACAGCCAGCAGGGGGCGACTCTTCTGGTTGCAAAAAAGCCCGGTTCCTTTCAAAATAATGGTAAAATGACCCTACTTCTCACCTGAATAATTAACTCAGTAAATGCTTTCATAATGAGTTTGTCTCAGTCGCTAGTTTCAGTTCTTCTTCAATACAACATGATGTTCATTTAGTAAATTATGGTCCCATTTAGAGGAAAATAGACCCTAAAGCAGAGTATGCTTCAGGGCGGTATTATCTGTGATTGACAAGTTGTTACCATGGCGACCTGTCAATTAGGCTAGAGTGACTTGTACCCACAGCACTGTGAAAATTTAACCAACGCCATTGAAAAAGCATATTCACTTTCTCTGGTGAGTACATTTAGTTTTAAGCCTGGTGTTCACTAGAAACGTTATCAGCCCTGTTAACGTGAATTACAGATGCACCTAGCTAAGCAAGCTAACTAGCTCCACACACAGCCGTTAGCTCTACCGTTTTGTCATCAACATGGCGGCACCCTATCAGCCAAACTCGAGGCTTCAAAATGGCAGTCCACAAACCAACAGGTGACGTCACGATGACTACGTCCACTTCTTATACACAGTATGATTAGCACACATGCAGGCATGATTTAGTCTTCCCTCTTATGTTCACAGGGAGAGAACGGAAAATTTGGCCAAAAAGAAACTGTGACAAGAAGTTAAAGTAACTGACTAGTGCTGCACGTTTTGGAGTCATTTTATTATCAGTATCTTTGGTTCTTTGCCATTTCATATTGCAAGCTATTTTAAAGCATTTTTAAAAAACATTTTCAAAAAGTGATGGGGACATGTCCCCAGCGTTCCCAGTGTAAATATCACAGATGCCGAAACATTTTATTCTGTTGCCTACATTACATTCAAATTGCTGCCAATGCTCTTAATAAGCTTAGCCAACATTACTGGTTAATAACAGCAAAGTTCTAAACTTTGCATTTCTATATCTGACAGGACAGTAAACATTGTAAGGTAGCTTATTTCTGTCTTACATCAGGCTTGCTTTCCAATGGACAGCACATTCGGCAATCTTTTACAGTCCTTGCGTGTTCAGCTGTCAGACTCCGCAGTGTAGCGGAATAGACAAAAAGACCTGCCCTTTGCTGCCTCTGATTGGCTGTTGGGTTGAGGCATTAGGAGTGACAATTCGTTAGGCAGAGCCAGTTGTAAAGTTGCAGAGCTCATGCAGAGAAGAGAGGACTCTAAAACGGGTAGGCCAAAATACTGTCGACCACACCCTCCAAAAAAAGATTTTCCTTATCGGATCTGCACAAATCACGTAGGTGACCCATTTTGGTTTCAAAACCGCGAATTTCGTCGAAAGGTGAGGAGTTTGCATGCCTGTACTTTAATGATTAAGTTTATTCACAAAGCAGAGCTGTAGATCAAGGAGAAGACAAGGTCTAAGCCCTCTAAAATCTCAGACTGCAAAACATTATTACATCCCAGCAGCAAAGTCACAGCCTAGGTTTTCTGTTAAGTTCATTTCTTTCCATCACATTATAATTTAATATAGCCTTAATATTACCTTTGGCTCTTATCCCAAATATCCACAATGCTGACTAGTGACTACCTATAATGCACGCCATTTATGAATTTTATCTCTGTAAGAGTCCCACAGAAACACCCAGGCCTAAATGGTGACTTGTAAAAGGCTGCACAATCAGGCATACAATCGACTGCATAATAAAAAACAGACAGGGAAATCAGTTATGTTTCAAAAGGTAATTATATTGCGAAAAAAACCCTGAGATAACAGGCTTGAATCCACCATGTCATTTGGCTGCTTCATGCTAAATGACTTCTGAGGCCCTCAAAGCAACCATTTCATTTGATGTCTATCTCAGTGGTTCTCAAAGTGGGTTTCGGGGACCGCCCAGGGTCCTTGATGGGGTTCCGGGGGGGTCCCCAGCAAAAAGGGGAATTGTTTATTTTCAATTTAATTCCATCTATAAATAACAATTACCATTTTGGTCATTGGTTTCATGCACTCTGTAATAAAACATCTACCAATCTAAACCAATCAAACCAACCAGTCAATCTTCCACCCTCCAGGATCTTGTGGCCTTCCACCGCAGACACAAACAGCCTTTACAATACATACGGTAAATATTTTGCATATCACTGCACACTCTTACATATTCTTTATAATTCATTTATATGTTTTTATATCTTGTAAATGTTTTACTTTATATTTATACTAGTCAAAAAATTCCTTGTTAAACTGCTTGGCAATAAAACTGATCATGATTCTAAAAGCAAAATTTCAATTAGATCGGGACACTGACAAAATCTTATCAAACGGAGGTCGTGGTCTAATACGTGTAAAGTTTAAGGGTTCTTGACATGAAAAAGTTTGAGAACCACTGTTCTGCCTGTATGACAGACAGCCAGACAAGCTGTATACACCTTCATGTGCTGACAGTCCTGAACAACACTCCCTTCAATAACCATGGAGCTGATGAACTAAAACAGAGGTGTGCAATATATTAGGGCAAAAGCTCCCTTCACGATTTTTCACCGTAAGAAACCTCAAAATTTCCTAACAATAATTTGCATCCTGAGGTAAGAAGAGTATGCTCCCTTTAAAAAGGAAACAAAATAGGGTCGCATATTACAAGATTTACATTGCGGGAACAACATCATGCAAGTTCTGGTTCAGACACCCACCAGCATTCGCCTATTTACTAACTCCATGACATGAACCACTTGACAAAGTACCACAATCAGCATAGCAACAAAATATCAGACATCTGAAAACTACCTAGACCTTTCAGATGAGGTTGCAAGCTCAGGAAAACAGCATACAACATAGGCTTTTTGGTCCTTAAGGCATTTCATGTAAAAGTATTAACAATGTATAGTGCAATAGAAAATTAGTTTTCCACTACATTTGTTTGGCAATTCATGTAAAAAGCTTCCGCATTACCTGACAAATCCATGTTTGGCTTGTTTCCATCCAATCTCAAATGCAACCATAAATATTAACAGCTCAACATAATTCTAGCCAAACCCTAATATCAATCACTCTCATGGGTCTGTGTGGTGGAAGGTGGAGATTTAATGGCCACAGCCTATAGCCCACAGCGCCAGTTCATCCCATCTGATATTAAGTCCCACCACCACAAACCACTCACATGGTCCAGTCAGCTGCGCCAGTCAGTGACAGCTAACCCACATGTTGAGGGAAGCGAGCCTTTCAGTCATAGGTGCACAAGGTGAGATTGAAACTGAACAGGGGTAAAAAAAAAAAAAAAAAAAAAAAAACCACACACAACACACCCAGGTAGCCACTCTCATCCATGCAGCTGGTATTAACTGGGCACTTCACAGCTTTGGGAGACAAACGTCTGCTCTACAGTAGAATCAATCACAGCCCATGATTTCCACTTCGTTAGGGTCACCAAGGATGACTAAGCACCTACACTCACCTAAAGGATTATTAGGAACACCTGTTCAATTTCTCATTAATGCAATTATCTAATCAATCAATCACATGGCATTTGCTTCAATGCATTTAGGGGTGTGGTCCTGGTCAAGACAATCTCCTGAACGGCAAACTGAATGTCAGAATGGGAAAGAAAGGTGATTTAAGCAATTTTGAGCGTGGCATGGTTGTTGGTGCCAGACGGGCTGGTCTGAGTATTTCACAATCTGCTCAGTTACTGGGATTTTCACACACAACCATTTCTAGCGTTTACAAAGAATGGTGTGAAAAGGGAAAAACATCCAGTATGCGGCAGTCCTGTGGGCGAAAATGCCTTGTTGATGCTAGAGGTCAGAGGAGAACGGGCCGACCGATTCAAGCTGATAGAAGAGCAACTTTGAATGAAATAACCACTCGTTACAACCGAGGTATGCGGCAAAGCATTTGTGAAGCCACAACACGCCCAACCTTGAGGCGGATGGGCTACAACAGCAGAAGACCCCACCGGGTACCACTCATCTCCACTACAAATAGGAAAAAGAGGCTACAATTTGCAAGAGCTCACCAAAATTGGACAGTTGAAGACTGGAAAAATGTTGCCTGGTCTGATGAGTCTCGATTTCTGTTGAGACATTCAGATGGTAGAGTCAGAATTTGGCGTAAACAGAATGAGAACATGGATCCATCATGCCTTGTTACCACTGTGCAGGCTGGTGGTGGTGGTGTAATGGTGTGGGGGATGTTTTCTTGGCACACTTTAGGCCCCTTAGTGCCAAATGGGCATCATTTAAATGCCACGGCCTACCTCAGCATTGTTTCTGACCATGTCCATCCCTTTATGGCCACCATGTACCCATCCTCTGATGGCTACTTCCAGCAGGATAATGCACCATGTCACAAAGCTCGAATCATTTCAAATTGGTTTCTTGAACATGACAATGAGTTCACTGCACTAAAATGGCCCCCACAGTCACCAGATCTCAACCCAATAGAGCATCTTTGGGATGTGGTGGAACGGGAGCTTCGTGCGCTGGATGTGCATCCCACAAATCTCCATCAACTGCAAGATGCTATCCTATCAATATGGGCCATCATTTCTAAAGAATGCTTTCAGCACCTTGTTGAATCAATGCCACGTAGAATTTAGGCAGTTCTGAAGGCGAAAGGGGGTCAAACACAGTATTAGTATGGTGTTCCTAATAATACTTTAGGTGAGTGTACAATCAGGAGGCACTTAGGTGGTGTTACAAATTAGCAGCCAGTGTTCACAGAATATTTAAATATGAATGGGGGGATATTGATTAGTTGTCTGCAGGTAGGCAAAAAGCAAGTTAATGAGTAATGACACTGCAGAATTAAGTGCATCCTGGCTAACACACAGCACACCCTGATGTTAGGAAGGGATGTGGTCAGTTATTCTCAAGGTCTAAACTCTCCATTTTCACTGCACAATCTCAATATTTAAAAACTTTGATCCAGACCAGAAAAAGTGATTTACACATCCCATGTTCCTTCCTCTCATGCAGGTTTTTTTTTTTTTTTTTAAAACAGAAGACAATGTGAGGAGACATGTCTACGGGTCTTTGCCGGTGTTAGTTCTTTGAAGTCAGCTTGGTGGCCTTAAGAAAAGGGCTTTGACACATTCATAAGAAAGCATGCGGTTTCATTTCCAAGCATACAAGACCTGGGGCACAATGAATATTCAGTGATGCAAATCCATGTTCAAGTTTCTCTAGTTCTCTCAAGCTTATGACATGAAGATGAAAAAAAATAAGTGAGTATTCATCACATACTTGTTGAGAGGCGTTGTTGCCAGCACATTCTGGCCTGACAATGAGGATAGAGGGGTATTGCAAAACGCCTACACAAGGGCTCGTGAGTGCTTATGTCCTTGCTGCTCATGATATTGGGCAGGTCATAGATTTGCATTTAATGATTTTATTTTGAAACTGATCCATAATACCAATAATCTTGAGTAAATGTATTCTCTATACCATTAAAAAAGCTTAAGAAAATAGGTACAGTATTAAAATAACCATAGAACAGATAGCATAAAAAAAAAAAAAAAAAAAAAGGGACAAGGCAGCATGATGAAGAGCAAACAACTGCTGACTGTTTACAGCACCTTACAATATCAAAGTCATACAATAAATGTATGATTGAAAAGGACACTTTCCAGGGCTGTGTCATATGAGGGAGTGAGTAGTGTTGTAGCTGAAAGCCATCTGAGAAAGAATTATTGTATCTTAGTACTTCTTCCACTAAAACAAGAGAAAGAAATATGTTTGACTACTGAAAATCAGTTGACTAGTAAAGCTGGTAAGAGGCGTAATGTACAACAACATCCAGACAATGTGACACTTTGCTTATCAAACTGACAGCTCATCAATCTAAAATAAAAGAAGGTCAGAGATAATCTGAGGAAAATTTAATCTAATCACAGCCCATCAATTAGAAAATTGACAACAGGAAGAGGAAGTGCCATTACTGTCACTCATTTTTATTATTAAAGCAAAACAAAATGACATAAACGACTAGGAGATGAAGAAAATCCACCCACTCATTTCAGTGCGGGCGAAACAACAGAGGTGTAAGTGGGTCAAGTCATATGTGGAGATATTGCTCTCATTTTTCATCTGGAGACAAAAATTATTTGTCCGCAGTCCATGAAGGTGGGCTTCATCTTATACTATATAGCCTCCTTCGTGGACTGAAGATATGGTTTCTGAGCAAAAGGTGATTGAGCAATGGAGAAGCAAGTTGGCTTGATGCTGCAGGGACGGTGCTTGACAGCAATATATCTACAGTGAACAATAAAGTCATATTCAGAGCTTTATGGAGCATTGGTCATTATTGATTTAGGTGTTTCGTACACTACAAATGCAATGTTTCTACCTGAGGCATTAACCATGTACCATGAAAGCAGGTATTTACAGTTTGAGAAACATCTCTAGGTTTCTTCTGCTAGGTGTTAAGGGCAAAAGGCAGGTGTATTCGAATACCCAACATTCATGTGTTTTGGAGTATGCGGCAAGTGGACCACCCAGACACGTTTTAGTGCAGAGGCAGAAAGGAAAACGTGCTAACTTCCAAAATAAAATAGTCAACTTTGAGGGGTTTGAACCCAGCACCTTCCTGATGTGAGGTGACAGTGCTAACCTCTCATCCTCTATGCCACTGCTGAGGCAGCTGATGGTGAGTGGGTTTGACTAATTATCACTTTGATGACTGGATGACACAGACTCTTGCCTGCTTAATGTATACTTGTACTACACTTTATCAACTTAAGTACAGCTGGTGATTTCAGATGTCTGGAGGGAAAGTGAAAGGAAGCACTCAGGAGAGGAAGTGGATCCAACAGACCAGTGCCAGGCTATGATGAGCAAATAGGATCGACATGTTTGTTGAGGCCTGAGCTGAATGTCTGCATCCATGATGCCAATTCAGCTTTAGAGCAGACAGAATCCATAAATCACAGGTAAATGTTCTGATGTCACTTATAATATTTGGATCCAAGCCATGCCAGTGGCACTGTGGTGCTTTAAGCTAAATGCTAACATCTAATTACCACACAAAGTACAGCAGAGGCTGATAGGAATTTCATAGTCATAAATTAAAGTATTTGACTAATTGAACTTTTGAGGGCCCTTGATGAAAACATGAATGCGCACCAAATTTCATGGCAATCCATCCAATTGTTGAGATATTTCAGTCTGGACCAAAGAGGTTGGACTGACAGCCCAATAATCCAACCATTTGCTAACCTGTATTAAGCGCCAAAAAGTGACGAGTAAAAGGTGAAAAACAGAGTTTGACATCTTTTCTGTTTCTACAAAGACACAATGACAGTGTGTTGTTAGGGAGACAAAGACATCCTGATGAAGACAAGATATTGGAAAACAGCTAGTGGATAAAGCATGGTGTACTGGAGATCATTGTGCAATGTGTTTTAATTTTAGTGGACTTGCCTTTAAGCTCACACTGGTCTACACATACCTGTGCACGCTCAAAGTAAGGAAAAGCAAGAGAAATACAGCCAGGCCAAAGAGGGCAGGGGGATAAAGGGTGTTTTGACGAGAGTGAGGGGTAAGAAGATGGGCACTTTGCCTCTTTTGCCAAACCGACTAGAGTGTGTTCTAACCAGCAGCAGGTGCACGACAAGTGGAGCTTATATTCAAGCCTTATATGAAGAGGTTCCTTTTTTAAAAACACCTCTATGGTCTCACTTTCATCTGGATTTGATGTTCCTTCACACCGATTATTAAAGCCTCAACAACAAACGAGATCTAAGCTTTAAGCTTCCATGCCCAGCTCGCTTGGCATATCAGCAGCTTCCACTGAACAGCTTGTTTCAGCTATCAAAGCATATAATTGTTGATTCACCCAACTGTTCATAAAATGGTCCATGAAATTGATAATAAAAAAAAGAATGTAGGTAGATACTTTTCTTCTGATGGCTCTGGATGGTCCATTTTATGGAACAAATGCAATGCCTGAAAGAGGGTAAAGGCAACAAGATATAACCACTTGTCAGAGCTCTCCAGCCCACTTAAAATGCTTTCCAACCAAGGCCTCCAGTAACTTTTTTTTAAACAGTTCCCAATATAATCAACGGTGTGTGGGGGCCCTGACCAGTCATAATCACTGTAGCAATGCATTGCTCAGAATTGCTTACTTTCAATAGTAGAGATGTGTGTTGTGGAAGCAGAGAGCATTCATGTTATTGGGCAATGTAAGTTTCTAGTTCTTTGTAGGGCTGCAGCAAATAGTTTACATTCAAATTCCAAAATCAACATTCAACCTGGAGCAATGCTTTCTAAATTAATTTGCCATGCCCCAATCTCTGCTGTCTCCTGTGAGACTTAAAGAAATTTAAAAGCAATGGCAGAAGAAGTTATAGCCCATGTCTGAACAGCTCCTGGTCTGTCTGCCTGTTGGGATTGAGTTTTTAAGTAACATTAAGTATTCTGGGGTTGGTTCCTAATCATAGGTGATACTGTAGTGCTGTTACTGTGGCCTGGAAAGCAAACAGCTGACAAAGACATCCATGGCATGCAGAGACACGGTGAGAACCATTGTTGTGGGCAAATGGACAACTCCATTGGCTCAGTTCACTCGGACCGACTGTTTTTCATCGCCAATTGGAAAAAGAAAGTGGGTGGACTAGTATGTTTTATCAAGGTGCCATCTGTGTGTCTGCATGAGGGCTCTTCACCACCATCTGTGTGTTGACATCACACAGAGTTCTGTCCTGTACTGTGACTCTGGGAGACAGGGCCAGACGAGCAGGTGCCACCATGGTAAACTTGGCTTTCTCCTTATATGAAGATTTGGTAAATCTATTATAGGGTTGATAAACGCAAAAAACAAAAATGAAAAATTGTGAGTAAACCTAAAAAAAAAAAAAAAAAATCCACTACACTCTTTCACAAGTTAAAAGGATTAAATACCCTTAAAAACACTCACATAAAAATGGGGTAATGCAGAGACAACCTAGGCACTTAAGATTTGACAGACTATACAAAAAGTACATTTTCTCAGCTACAGCACACAGTGTTTGTGGTGGTGGTTCTCAAACGGTGGGAATATAACCAAGAATGAAAGCAACAAGCACACTTGTAATCCAGTCAAGGAGGCATTTTTGCCTTCTTTAAAAGAGGAGGGTCAGCTTCAACAAAATAACTGTGCACCTCCCAGTTTGTCTGAGTGCTGGACTTTGAAGAGAGCTCAAGTTGCACACTAGCAAAGCCTCCAGTGTTCCTGTGAGGGTCAATAGCAATTAGTCTTGGACATTTTAGTTGCACAAATAAGGCGAGAAAAAATTATCCATCTATAGCTCTATCTCTCTTGGCCCTAGCCCACACTGTTCTTTGATAGATTGCAAACTGTGGACTGAAAGTGTGATATTACACTTAAGTCTTGCAGATAAACAAGACATTTCCCCATGTTAGCCAATCATCCAACTTCACCTATTGTTTATTATATTCAGTCTGCTTTAAGTAAGCTTATTCTCTCAGACGTGAAGCTAGGCTCCATGGTGAGACTGCATGTCATTGACTATGTGCTTCAACATCTGTTGAGAAAAAACAAAAACAAGCATTTTATATTCCTCTGCATTTCCAGAAACGTTCAACAATCATAGCCTCATCAATTTCCAACCAATCACAGAACCCGACCAGCTCAGACTGTGAAGTCTGAAACGCTGCCACTTTGCACCAATTTGACCCCAACTGTTGCTAGCATGTTTTCCATTACAGCTCTATAAACCCTGTTCAAAGATGGCGAGAAATGTATTAGCAGAAAGGAAAATTGGCTGTGACATGAAATAAATGTGGAAATTATGGTCCCCTTCTGAGTCAGGGCTGTTATGTGTACACAGCCTTGTACCCATGTCTTTAAATCCAATTTAGTTAGCCATCATTTTTGCATTAAACACCCCCCCTCAGAAGTGTTTGCTGTTTGTGGAGGTTCATTAACCTTACTGCACATAGATACAGAAGATGAGTGCATGTCTGTGTTTGTGTCTTGGTAAGAAAGAGAGAGAAGGAGAGAGGGCTGAACTTGACCTCAGTGCTTCAGGGCAGCCAATAATAACAGGTCTTTTTTTGTTGTTGTTGACTACAAGTCAGACTCAAACTCCTTTTGGATGAGTCTGCACGGCCTCGAAAAATCTGACAGATGTGTTTCTTTTGGTATATGAAGCAAGTATCCTACAGGATACTGCATCTATTGTAGGATGAGCGTTGCACATGTTTCTTTGAAGCAGCTATTTAAGGATACGGTACTTAAACATAAAAGTACACAGTGGCAGTTACATAAGCAGGGAAAAGCAGAACGGCTGGAACACAGAATCAATACTCCACTCAAATGGACAATAGGGTCAGCAACTGTCTACACAGTCTACTTTCCAGTCAGCAGCAACATGCATGAACCTTGAAAGCTAGATAAAGAAGAAATGGTTTAAAGGGTCTACAGTGTAACTCTGTAAAAAGAGTTGGTGTCCAGTAAGTGGATTACTATTGTGAACACAGCACACTGCATTCCTCCCCGTCCTGATCCATTACATCTCCCTCTATTCTCCATTTATTCCCCTAAAACAACACTATTTCCACATCAAGGGTGATTTTTAAAAGCACTTTTCAAACAAGCCCAAGCCAAACACCGCCACGTTAACCACATCCCACAAGAAATGTACAAATGTCACTATTTTTCCAGCTAACCTGAAAATGTCAACCAAAGTGTTCCTCAGCTGAAACTGGAGTGATCTGAATGTCAAGTGTGTTTATTTTCTCACGTGGCATACAATACAAGTTTCAGTGTCACAATCTGAAAACATTTTCATAGTGCTGGCTGCCCTTGAGACAAGTGCCTGATTTACTATGGAGAACAGTACTATTCTGCGCAAGCAAAAAAATACTTCAAAAACCCAGCATACCGCACACTTCACACCAAGGCCCTTCAATCCCTTTATAAATGTTAAAAAAAGAGAAGTATGATATTACTGTTGACTGAAAGTGTGATATTACACTTAAGTCTTGCAGATAAACAAGTAATTTCCCCATGTTAGCCAATCATCCAACTTCACCTATTGTTTATTATATTCAGTCTGCTTTAAGTAAGCTTCTTCTCTCAGACGTGAAGCTAGGCTCCATGGTGTGACTGCATGTCATTGACTGTGTGCTTCAACATCTGTTGAGAACAAAGCGATCAGCCTTGACTCATTTGTCTATTGAAGCTCTGACCAAATAGGTTTAGCCTTTAAAATGATTTACACACCTAAAGTATACTAATAAATGCCATTTGTCCACTGGAAGTTTTACCAAAAACAAATAAGTGTCAGCTATTTTTCACAGCTAAGTAGTGTTAACAACATGGTCAAGACGATCAAAAGGGTTAAAGACCATGTACCAAATGGCCAACATTTTAAAGATTTTACTAGATTAAACTTCCTCTGATGATGTGCTGCATGACATAAGTGAAAAGTAACCCCACAATCTACACATGACACCATGAAAATCTCTTCTTGGAATACAAATAAGCAACCAGGAACATCGAAATGAGAAGCCCCATCTTCAAAAGAAAAAGAAAAAAGGATATAATGGGGTCGTTAATTATGCAAGGAAGTGGCAAGAGTGCTGTGCATGAGTAAACACATATGCACATTTAGCCTTTGTAGCTTTACCTGCATTATGACGCTTTGCACGCATGCATTGTTTTGTGAAACTGAGTGAGGATAGTCAACTCAGCAGTGTGAACCAATCCGTGTTCGTTTCACCAAAAGGGAAACCCTTGCTTTCATGGGATACAACATCATGGGCGTATCCCAT
The DNA here is from genome assembly GCF_021292245.1 of Micropterus dolomieu. NCBI lineage: Eukaryota > Metazoa > Chordata > Actinopteri > Centrarchiformes > Centrarchidae > Micropterus > Micropterus dolomieu. Next base: position 13,549,166 of record NC_060166.1, read on the forward strand.
GTCTTTGGGCGCACACGAGACCACCAGTGAGCAGTGGGATAAGTAGTGAGCTTAAAGTAACAACATATTAAAGCTATTACAATGAAAATGCTTATATACCTTCTAAATATGAAACATGGAAACGTACAGGAAAGGATCGTGTCAATCCTTATAACTTGTGAGGGAGCCTAGCTTGTTTAGACGGAAACGTTGGGCGCTTTAAAGCAAAGTTGGCTAATTAACTGGAGCCACAAACACGTTTTAACACATGGTAATGAGGAATGTCACTTCACTAAATGTTCTAAAAGTAGAAAATGTCTACAGATGTTGCTATAAGGGTCACCACAGGTAAACGCACTCACCTGTCTGAGGGCTGCTACCACTTTTCTTTGATTTCACAGTTAACGTTAGCTTTGCGGCACACGGTAAAGTTGAGGTTGGTCTTTTCTTGTCTCACCGGTAAAATGCACCCTCCCACGTGAGTCAAACGCTTGCGAGAGGTGAGTGGCCCGGTTAATGCAGACAGAGCCGAAGTTAAAACAAAGGTGAAAAAAGCCAAGTGAGTACGCGGCGTCCCCGTGGTCTCTGTCTAGCTAAGAGTAGTCCCGTGTCACATCTTCAGTGACTCCGTGTTTTTTGTCCCCTCTGTGGCTGAAGCGTGGCTCCTCGTCTCTTTGTCGGCATCGATGCACACCGGCACTGAATAGTGGCAGGCGTCCGTGTCGGTCTTTTTATCTGCAGTCCTCCTGCACAGTGAGAGAGCGGCACCAGCTGACTTTACTCTCGGACAGTGCGTTCAGGTCACATCGAAAATAAACGTTGGACGCCTCCGCTGTGCTGTTGCTACATCCTAAAACCGTTCACGTCGTTTTGATTTACTGTAATTGCCAACAATTTAAGTATATTGACATGGTTTCAAATGTAATTGTCACATTTTCTCGTTAGTACTGAGAGACATCGAAGTCAAATGGTACTAAACAGCCATCATTGGGTTTCCCCAGTCGACAGTTACTATAATATCTGATGGCACCTGAACGCAACAACGTGCAAATATCTTTTAAGCCAAAGGGACATTTTATCAAACTGGTTATTATCTTAACAGCATACCTAATAATCTTTATTGAGAGATGCAGTTTTATTATTAACCCAGGATTAAAGGTCATGAACAGCCATGTCTGCTTGAAAGGTGGAGTGTTTTAGTTATGACACAAACTCCACCAGAGCAGGTTTATTTTTATTGAAACCAATCTTGTTTTTATTACTTTTGTTTTGTTTTTTTTCACCTTTTTATTCTCTCATGAAAATTAAGAAGGCTTTTCTTTGGCGTCAGATTACTCATTTGCATTGCATCTTTAAAAATATCCTTATTTTCTGTGATTGCTCTCCACTTTTTTTTGAGTGTTGAGGTTTACTTTCCAGTATCACTGGAGACCATTGCATCTGATACAATAACCTGCTGTTCAGACAAAGTCTCATTAATCCACCCGGAAAATAAAAAAAAAAAGTAAACAATCAAATCACCAAAGGGGACTTTCAGGTTCAGACTTTGTCAACTTTGATCATGTTGACACATACCAGGTGACTCATTAAACAAAACCGATTTATTGATTTTTGCCACAAAAACAAAAGTCATACTAGAGACAGCGTGCATTGTCAGCAGTGCCTGTAATCGACCAACTGACACACATTGTGACACATTTATAATCATCCTAATTTGTCCTGTTAGCTGTATAGAAGTGTCACTAACAGTCCCACAGTGCTGGTGGGTGATGTCAATTGTAGACCTCTTGTATGGGGGAACAAATCAATTCAAATATGTTGGCCTCACAGAAGTTTTTACTTTTTTGCTTTTTGCAATATATATATATATATGATTTATGGACAAAGTCACTCTGTGGGTTTGAACAGAGAGCAGTGAAGCCAGTTTTGGTTCTATGTACATGGCTACTTCCTGTTGGCATCAGGGTGTAGAGCAAAGGCAGAAACACTGTAATTCTGGTAGCTGCACCATGCTGCTTTCGGCTGCGCCAATAAAAAGTCTTTTGGCTCAGCGTGTCTGTCTGACTTGGATTGTGTCTATTTAATTAGCCCACCTACAAGGCTCACTTGCCAAACACCAACGTAGCGTCACCGATGGCCAAAAAGGTTTCTTAGATTTCCAGAGAGCTTTTTATCTAAACAAATGTCTATGGTTACATCTCTCATGTCGTGTTGTCATTTTGGGGCCTACATGGAACCCTCCATGCAGGCTCACTGTTTGAAATCATCAGCCCTGCAGTTACCTGGCATACTCCGGCCCCTCCTCACCATATATACCAGTTCACTTCCTTTGTTCCTTTTTAAAAAATGTTTTTCACATTTTAGTTTCTGTTACCTGGACCAGTAGCTGCCTACCTTTGGATCACCAAATAAATCAATGATCTGCCCCCGTTTCCCTGCATAACCCCTTGTGACAGAAAATATCAAGAAAAATTCTGCAGAGATACAGTTTAATCCTGAATGAAGTTGGGAAGCCAGACAGTGCCATGCTGTCCCAAAGCTAGCAACATTAATAAAATAATGAATTTTTTTTTTTTTACAGTGACTCTAAAATGACTGATTTCCTGGAGACCTTGCCATCAGAGATCAGTACTTAAAAGTTAGGAAACCTTTTTTATAAGATGATGAGAGATCCTGTTATCCTCATGTCATCAGGTTATTATATATCATGTTGGACAACTATCTCAGTTGCTGTTACATTTGTCTGCACCAAAGCTACACAGACAAAGTCCAGTATTTATTGTACCAGAGAACACAGTGAAACTTATTCAGACTGTGATGATCATCCTAGACAATGACTTGTGGTCAGCAGTCCTCTGCCATGTGAAATGATTCATCAGCAGTTACAGATACAGTGTTTGAAGCGTTCAGTGCTTTTTGTATCACATGCAGTTAATTGGTTAGCCTGAACTATATTCCCATGTCACATGGAGGAGGAGTTGTGGTTAAAAGGAGTTACAGTTCAGACTGATCACCAAGGAAACAGTCAGTGCAGTGATTTTGCCAGATACATTAGCATCATTCTGATAGAAATGAAGAGTTTGTGTGCACGCATGTGTATAACTCTTAAGGCGGGTTGGATCAATCAGCGCTTGAACTCTGGCAATTAGTTGTTGAGATTATTTCCCCACCTTCACATCCATGCGGGCACTCATACAGACACACACGCGCCATCACATTGTCTCTCCATGAGCATCTCCAGGTGGGGAAGCAAAGGAAATGTTTCCCTCAGGAGGATTTCCTGTGACATATCGCTGTTTGATGCGGCTGATCTGGGCTTCCCTGCTCCTAACTCCACAGGTTGGCATTAGTCAGCAGCTCCAGCTGCTGTGCTTTGTTATGAACTCCACCCATTTTAAAATGCCAACCTGCATCCAAAGGCAGGAAGGTGGGGTGGCTGGTAGGGGTCTCCTCTGCAGGTGGTGTTCTGTAATGCAGTAGGGTTGGGCAAAAAGTCTGTGAATGATGCTGTCTGAAAGGATACCAAACACAGCTGGTACAGGCAGGGAGAGGTGGAGGAAAGATGAAATGATGATAATACCTCTTGTTATGACTTTGAATGTGTGCTGGAATTTCACAGCAAGGTGCGATTTCTTCAGAGACCCCACCAAACAGCATTGACATTCATATAATACTTTATAGATCTCTATCCCACAGGGACAAATGGTGGTACCTGGAGCTGTCCCATATTCAGTGAGCTTGTGAATGTTAGTTTGAGTGTTTTGATTTAAAATTTATTTCATTTTGAAGCACTGAAAATATGAAAACAGAAAAATGTGCCAGTGCCCCCTAAACAAAAAGTTAAAGTAACACTGTCTATAGCTCCTCTTATTGATCAGCAGATCAGCTTGAGCTTATTTTTCATGCTTATCATTTTGTGAGTGTAAATCTGTGCTGTCTTGAAATGTTCTCATGAAAAATGGGTGTATTTTATTTGGCTGCTTTGCACCCCATCTAGTGGTTGTTGGTCCACAATGCAATACTGTAGTAGATCAGATATGCTAATGTCTATTGTGTCTGGCAAACAACTAAAAATAATTTCCAGTGGTTCTTCTAATTTGCAGACATTCAGTGATTATATTTTTGATCTGAAGCTTCTTCAAAAACTTCAAGGGTTGCTGGATGTCTTTGGTTTCTGTGCAAAATTCTTCTTTTTGCATTTTTTCTCATGCACATGGTGGAAGATAAAAAACATACCTACCAAAATAACTGAAATTAAAAAAACATCTCTAGAGTAAAGTAACACAAACTTGAATATAACCTTAATTAAGACTTTAATTAGTATGAGGACAACTTGGCCTTGGAGGAACCTTCCAAACGTTTGCCACTAGAGAGCGTCTTCAGTTGGTATTAAATCATTAGAAAGATTCATCTGAGTGCTGCTGCCTTGTGGTCATCAACTTAGATCCAGTTTAGACAGTTTGTTGCTCTGCAAAAAGCAGTGCTGGAAGTAGTACTCAGATCTTTTACTTAAGTACAAGTTGCAATGCCACAGTGTCGAAATACATGTTACAAGTAAAAGTCACGCATGAAAAATGTAAGGTATCAGCATCACAATATAGACAAATACTTAAAGCACAAAAGGTAAAAGTACTCATTATGTACAATAATGTATATTACTGAATTATTGATGCATTAATCTGTGCATCTATTTAATGGATCAGCTAGTAAATGTGTGTAATTATTTACTATCCAGCAGCTTGTCACTCTCACCAAGGGATCAATGATGTCTTATCTTTATCCATAACGATACACAATTTATTTGTTTGCATTTTGTATTATTAATTTGAATCTACAAAGTAACTAGTAACTAAAGTCATCAAATGTAGTGGAGTAGAAGTGTAAGTAGCATAAAATGGAATATTTAAGTGAAGTACTAGTACCTCAAAATTGTATTTAAGGAAAGTGTTAGAGATATTTCTTAGTGGGCTTAATTGATGTAACAGGGAAAGATAAGAAGGTCTAGCTTGGAGTCATTAGCTGACCCACAAGTGTTCACTGACCTTCCAGCTCTAGTTATTTCTCACATGTAACTGTCCTTGTTAGGAAGACGACAGTTAGACTAATAAGGTAGAGACAGTAGCTCAGGCATCAGGCTAGCAGATATTGGTTTTCTTTGGGAATCTGTCATGGTTGAGTCTTACAAGAATTTTAACAAGAACTTACTGGCTCCACAAATTAGAGTAGGGGAGACCGGGTATGGTTGGGGAACAATTTTTGCTTCAGTAACTATAACTATATTTAGCTAGAGCAAATTTTTATACAAAGTACCTACATTTATTCACTACAAATGGCACCAATTCAATTCTCTACAAGAATATCACAGACCTCATGAGTTGATGTCAAATGCAATGTGTTCCCTTGTTACAACCTACCCCAATAGCGGGGTAGGTTGTAACACATGCTGAGGTAAGTTGTAACAATCACACAAAAGAATCAAAAATGGATGCCACACTACATGATATGTTTCTCTCTTGCTGTAACAGGCTGTCTGATGACTCACGCCCATATCTACAGAATAAACTTACTTAAAAGTATACTTAATAAATACTACTAAAATGTAATTAATTAAAGAACGTCTCTGTACATCCTTAGGTCTAACTAAAAAGAGGTGTCTGTGTGTGTCAGTGTGTGAATATTCATATTCAGAGCCACAGTCAGTGCTTGAAGTGGACCGGTATTGACCGATACCAGCACTATTATATTTTACTCTTTGGCGTACTGCGACTTTTTCTTGCGCACATGCAGGTAATTGTCACAAGCTGTCCATACACTTTTCTACAGAGTATGGAAAAGGTTGAATGACGATACATACGCCAACATGTGTACAACATGTGAATGGGGAGTACTGGTCACAGTGCAGACAAATTAATGCTGTGTATCAACAGCTTAAGAGGACAACCTACAGGAACTAGGGGGAAGAGAGAAATATGAAAAGGGACCACAATATGTTATCCTTCAGATTTGGTGTTGGCATTCAATGTGTTCACATGTTGTGTGCTGGCACTGTATCTCCTCGCTGAATAAACCACGCCATGTTAAGTCTTCATCAGTCTCCGAAACTTCTTCTCACCTGAACCTGGCTCACAATATTTCTTCAACAGGTAGTACTTGGATAAATGGACTTTCCAACACTGGCAAAGAGTGACAAAAGTGAAAAAGATCCCTGGATTATCAAACTATCATTTATTCTTTTGTTCAATAAAGGGTTTCAACGTGTGGCCAGTCTAATTGTTTTGATGGAAAATCATTAATTTGGCCACAGAATTAAATATTTAATATTTTGAATATATTTTAAATAAGACAGGTTGTTTTCACATGCTGGAGTAAGCTATAATAAATCATCTCTCAGATGGAGTGTACTGTATTGTTTCTTAAGGAGAAGTACTTCAACTGATTTTTGGGTAGTAGTGGTCATTTAGCTGACACTTTTATCCAAAGCGACTTACAATTCCTAGTTATGTCAGAGGTCGCACGCCTCTGGAGCAACTATGGGTTAAGTGTCTTGCTTAGGGACACATTGGCGGATGTGTCACAGTGGGAATTGAATCAGGGTCTCCAACACCAAAGGCATGTGTCTTATGCACTGCGTCATCGCCAACCACGATGGCGTTACCACCCACAATGGCGTTGCGTTACTTGTTGTAAACCGAGTTGTTTAATGCAGTTACTACACAGTTCACGTCTTTAAACTCCATGGTTTTCCCTTTGACCTCTGTGGTCAGTCTGTAAAGAGCAAGGGCTCTTAACTTTGCAGTTGATATAAAATTCATTAAAAATATCTGTAGTCGTGACACATTGCATTCTGCGACTGCATATGATCAAGCAGCTCACTGCGCTCATAGACAAAGAACTACAGAAAGTTACATCATACAGCAAGGCTGAAACATTTTTCAGCTCTTGCGTCATGGTCTTTTTGGCAGCTGTGCTCTGCTTCCTTTAGTGGAGTCTTTGTGTATCCAATAAAACTATTTAGTCGTGGCAGTATCAGTTTGCGACAGAATGGTGTGATTACAACCAGCACATATAGATATCATGTAACATAATCTTTAAAAGTGTTAAGATACTTTGTGAAACTTCTGGAAACTTGAATGATGATGCAATTTTTTGTTTTACTTCAGAGAATACTGCAGAAGAGAGAGACTCCAAACACTGATACATCTAGAAGAACTAAACAGAAAGAGAGGTGTTTAGAAAACCCCATCACAGTTGCAACAGTCAGCCAGATTCCTTTTTGTTTGAAGAACTAACACAGCTGGTAAGACAGGAGAGTGGCTGAACTCTTCTGTTTGTTCACAACCCCCTTGTTGGTCTTCTTCTTCTACAGTAGCACCTTTAACTACAATGCTGAATCAGCAGCTGTTTGGTTTTGGTTTGGTTTCTTTCTATTCCTTACAAAATGTACCTTATAGCTTCATGAATAGCAAATTCTTACAACTTCTAAAAATAACAATGATTACCATACATTCCCCAGTCAACACCTCTTAAATATTGATGAACCTGATCCCCAGACATCATGTATTATTTGATTCCAAACATATAGACTGCACATGAACTCAGATTTAGTGAAGAAAAGCAGAAAGCAAAACAATTAATGATTGATCCTCTTTTGGCAACACTAAGAGAAACATAACTGAGGATGCAGCGGATCAGGACTGGTGCTGTAGTTAGTGTAATGATGTTCAGATGTTGAATGGCCTTCTGTCCTCAAATAGCACTTCCTTGCTGCACTTATGTAAGAGTCGCTCCACCCTCCTGCTCTTAAATCAGATTCTGCTGGAGAAAAAAAACGTGACAGACGTATGCCTGGTTCATGACTTTACATTAAAAGCAATCTTCTGACAATCTTTTGATTTGCAGCTGGTGAAATATTGCATCATTTTGTGTTGTGCAAATTGCCTGTACACACTTCTCTTCCATATCTTAAGTAGAAAGTCCTACAGTATTTAAGATGTGGTGGTTCAGAAAAGTACTGGAAGCTTCTTTATACAGACACTTATACACACTCAGTGTATACTTACACAGTATAAAGTAGGTACAGTGAGTGGAACAACATTAAGAGGTAACACATAACTCATTCCAGGTGACCATTCCAACACTCATCCTTAAAGAAATGCATGCATGTGATAGGAGCTAAATCTGTAAAGCACACATGATAATGTAGTATCACAATCATGACTCTGCCTTGAGATTATATACTGCCCCCCTTAATGTCAAATGTACAATATTTTTTTACATTTCCTGCCCCTGTGAGCCTCCTTTTCGTATACAGAATGTCTGTGTGGGTATTCCAGGCCTTTGACAATGAAAGTGTTGCTATTTTAAAGGAGATTATGTGTAGTAGGAGATTTGAACAGACTTGCTTGACCCAGAAGGTGCTCTCACTCTGCACACGCTGAGGAATTTCAGTGTAAACTGTGGCTCCTGGGGCTTTTTCAGTATCACTCCCTGCAGGGAGTGAATGGTCTGCAAGCCTGCTCTTGTATCAAACCTTTCAAAGGAGAGTTAGGTGGGTGCCGTGTCCCCAAAATGTGATCATATTTGAAATGAGAGGGTTGTGGAGTTAGGATTTGTTGACTTTTTCAAACTTTCGAAGAACTTTCTTGGCACCCTAACCCAACACACAACAGTCACTGCAAAAATAAAGGCCATTGACCAGTTGGCATGTCAGGACAATTTGCAGGGGGGCTGTAAAAGTGGAGGAATTTGGGGGTAGAGAGATTTATAAAATACCTTTGGTTGGAAAACAGTTTAATGATTCTGATGATTAATTTTCATACTGTATGTAATGCAATGCTATCTCTTGCTCTGTCCTTCCACAATTGAGACAAATGCTCCATTATTAATCTTTGACACCATGAAGTGGACATTAGTATCAATCTGATGTGTTTAGGAAAAGGCTTAACAGCTTTACACAAGTATTTATAACTTATTTTGTTAAAAATGTTCTTGCGCTGATTAAGAAAGGAGGCCCTGGTCAGAACACAGCAGTTTTTACTACAGTGGTCCTTTTTAACACCCCCATCCTTCAAGCACCCTGCAATCAGCAGCTGAGTTGGACAGACGTGGCACTGTGGTGGTGGGGGCAGGGCTGGAGATCTTGCAACTTCTTTGAACTACTTCTTGAAACTACTGAGCAAAGTTCTGGAAGTTTCCATTTGAAATTAGACTTCTGTGTAACAAGGTTAATACACATAAAATTACTACTTTTCTTCAGGGAACTTTTGCAAAGAATGTGCCCATTCATTTATGTCTTGCCTGCTGAGAATGCAGAAGATTGATGTTCCAAAGAGGCTCATGAACTCAAAATTTCAACAACTGCATAAACAGCGTTAACATGCTACATATGTTTTCATGTATGAGAATCATTCAGTTCATGATAAAATATTAATTTTTCTTCATCTTTTACATGTGATGAAACCAGCGTTAGAGATTGAGTCAGCAAGCAGCATGAGGACCGAGAGGTTGAGAAATATTTCTGTACATCAGCAGCTGAAACTGCCCATTTTAAAATGGGTGGAGTTTCTCCTTCCATTTCTGTCTGCAGCCACTGCTGGGAAAGTTTCAAAGCTGATCCTAGACCAGTGCTCGGTAGTTAACCTCAGCCAACCCCTCTCATTCCAGCCTGTGGTTTCAACAGGGACGTCCCAGTTCCCAACTTCCTAAGGAAAGGGAGACATCCTCATTTGCATATCCCATTCCCACTTCTGGAAAGTTCTCTGTCAGGATATATATTTGTAGGGCAGGAGAGTCTGTTACAGACAGCTTCTCGCAGGACGCAACTCAGACAAGAAGCCCAGCAAATCTGTGCCAGGTAAGGATTAGAAGATAACGGTCTTTGTTTCCAGGAAGGAATGTGGAGGGTGGAAGAGGTGGAACACGGCTGCTTTGTTTTTACGGTTTAAAGTTACAGTGCAGTGTTTTCCCCATTTTAACCAGCGTTAAATATCTTCTATTTCTGACTGTTTGACCTGCGCATGTTATATTTTTAGTTTTTCTGAAGTGAAAAAACAAAATCTACGGCTGTTTTCATTTACAACTTATCCAAGCATGATGCTACTAAAACCTTTTGCCTCTTGTATATCACCTCTTTCCCGACTATTTAAGTGCAATCAAATTAACTGAAAGAAAGTACTTCATATGCACCCAATCTGGCTTTCTGATCAACTTTAATCCATCATTTTTTCATGATGAGCGGTTCATATATGTCTTCTAGAAATGACTGCTGTTCCACTGAGGCACAGCTGATTGGATGATGACTGTGGCACAGCGGATTGGATGATCACAATTTTTTTTCTGCTTCACACTCAATGAAAAAAGCTCATGGGTCTGATTGTGAATGAGTTATTTCTAACATTTATAATAATTTATGTCTAAATGTTGAAAACTGGGAAATAAGATGAAGAAATTAGATGACACAGCATATGTCTCCACCAGAGCCTGTATAATGTTCTCTACTGCCTGCTCTACGGAGATTATTACATACACCTCTTGTCTTTCAGAATGAAAATCGCAGACATCAAAAGATCTGAAGGTATCTGAACATGATGCAAAGTCATTTCTGCTGTGAAACAAATTTACAAATACAGGGATGCAGACATATCATACATACATACCTCTGCAGACAGAATGGTGGAGAGGGAACAGAAACATGTTTAGAGATGCCACTGCAGCTGGATAATTACAGCATTTGGTCCTTTGTTTGAACTAAGGAAGTGATAGGATGAGTTAAATATAGCCTGCAGGCACACAATGCTTCTCAAAAGTATCAAAGATGCACTGCATGTACAGACAGTGAAACACTGTGATTTCTGACCCTTACTACTTCTAGCTAAAGAAAAAGTCATTAAAAAACAAAAGTGCAGACGTGCAACAGGCTGCATCAATTGCAATAAATGTAGAAAACAGAGGGGCATCATATTTCGGTGCTGAGTCAGAGCAGAGCTTCACTCTGAGTGGACGCCATCTCCAGCTGTACAGCTAAGCCTCAGTCGCTGCTGACGTGGCGAGGAACATGTCTGCCTAAAACTGGAGGCACTCCCAAACCTCAGTGTGGGCTGGGCCAACCCTGCCCTGTCACGAACAGATTCACCTCCCAATCTCTGAATTCCATATCAAACTCAATACACATGATTGATTTTAGGAAACCAGCCCAGGTTGATGTAATGTTAAACCTTTCCTTTTCTTTTGCTCCCTTTTCACAGGCTGCTACAGCTGCTTTCAGAGTCAGACAGGATGTGGATGACAAACGTCGTAGCCCTATGTCTGCTGGCCCTCGTGGCCTCTGCAGAGGACAAGAAGCTGAGCAGCCATGCCACCACGCTGGCTGATAACAGCGCCAATCTGGCCTTCAGGTCTGAAACCTTTGTATATATTGCTGCGATTACAATTAAGTGCATATTATGATGGTGGTACACCTGGTTTTTCTGTAGCATTTCAAGTAATCTTGTGATTTTGATTTAGCCTCTACCACAACATGGCAAAGGAGAAAGACACAGAGAACATCCTCATCTCTCCTGTGGTAGTGGCCTCCTCTCTGGGGATGGTGGCTCTTGGCAGCAAGGCCTCCACTGCCTCCCAGGTCAAAACTGTCCTCAGTGCTGACAAACTGAAGGATGAGCATCTGCATACAGGCCTGTCTGAGCTGCTGTCTGAGGTAAGTACAACAATATCTAATGCTGTATACTGAAGACTTTATTACAAACCTTAGTAAAATAACTTTTCAAACCTGCCTTCTTCATTTATTGTATTTTGATATACCACAAGACCACAAGAGGTCCTGCAAAATTACTGCAGACCCTCAGTACGTTCCATACATTGCTCATTGGTCAAAGTTCCCACGTTGCTCCTTCCCAGGTGAGCGATGCCAAGACACGCAACACTACCTGGAAGATCAACAACCGCCTCTATGGCCCCAGCTCTGTCACCTTTGCTGACGATTTTGTGAAGAACAGCAAGAAGCACTACAACTATGACCATTCAAAAATAAACTTCAGGGACAAGAGGAGCGCAGTGAACTCCATCAACGAGTGGGCTGCCAAGTCAACAGGTGGCAAGCTGCCTGAGGTCACCAAGGATGTGCAGAACCCAGATGGAGCCATGATTGTCAACGCCATGTTTTTCAAGCGTGAGTATAAGTACTGTCTTTTATTCAGATCTTGCTATGTTTTCATTTTTAATCATAACTGAAACACATGGAGATGTCAAAGGATTGTGCAGATGTGTAACTGAGTCCTCTATGTTTTGTCCCACAGCTCACTGGGATCAGAAATTCCATGATAAAATGGTAGACACACGTGCTTTCCTGGTTACCCGCTCATTCAGCATTTCGGTTCCTATGATGCATCGTACAGGTGAGTTTCTCCACCATCGCTGCTTCTGACCTTATCTTGTTATGGCTTCACAACTGATTCTTCCAACAAGAATGCAAGCAAGATATCTGATTTATCTGCTCTCCGCAGGTCTGTATGACTTCTATGAGGACACAGAGAACCGTATCTATGTGCTGAACATGCCTCTGGGCCAGAAGCAGGCCTCTATGATCTTTATCATGCCCTACCACCTGGAGTCCCTGGAACGCCTGGAGAAGCTCCTGACCAGGAAGCAGGTGGACACCTGGCTTAACAAGATGGAGAACAGAGCTGTGGCCATTTCCCTCCCGAAAGTCTCACTGGAAGTCAGCCACGACCTGCAGGTAAATGGTGGCAATTTGACGGGTTGATGGTTGTCAGAATGTAAGTTACAGTATTTCAAAATCAACCAACATCCATTTAACTTGAGCAATCCTCTGTCTTATCTAGAAACATCTGGCTGAGCTCGGCTTGACCGAGGCCGTGGACAAAGCCAAGGCTGACTTATCCAACATTTCTGGAAAGAAGGACCTCTACCTTTCGAACATCCTCCACGCGTCTGCCCTGGAGCTGGACATAGATGGAAACCCATTCGACACCAGCATCTTTGGCACTGAAAAGCTGAGGAACCCCAAACTTTTCTACGTAGACCACCCCTTCATTTTCATGGTGAAGGACAACAAGACCAGCTCCATCATGTACATTGGCAGAGTGGTTAGACCTAAAGGAGACAAGATGCGCGATGAGCTATAATAATGTTGTGAATTGTGGTTGGTAGCTTTATTATTTGTGAAACAATGGCAGGAAACTGTGTAAGTTTTTTTTTTTTTTGGTATGACTGACCTCATGAGCACATTCCAATACACAATCTGTCGACTGTTATCAAACACACCAAACCTTTCCAGGGAACAATTCTGTAAAACGGACTCAGCCTTAAGACCCCTTAGACTGAATAATGTTCTCAATTACAAATAAGTATTTTAGATTTCCTTTTAGAAACAAACAGCAGTTGGCACAGCAGACAACATGCTTATATTAAGTATGATCCTTTTTCCTTTACACCCTGTTATTGCAAGTATTGGTTCAGCTATGATCTCTGTGTGTTTTCTTGCATTATCTTTAATGTTTAAAGAAAAAAAGATAATTGCACAAGCTTGTTTTACAGGTCTGTGTCATTCCTTCCCTACAATCTCTCAGATTCTTTTTTAAATGTTGCAATGTCCAGTCTGCACTGAATTGTTCCTCTGCATGAGCTGAGCTTGCAGAGGAAAGGTGGCAAATGTCTGGTGTTTAATTTATGTTCACTTGCCAGCCATACTGGGTCATTTTGTTGCTGTAGGTATTTTCCACAAAGCAGTTGTTGGAATCGTGTGATTATGTAATAATGTGTTCATTTTTCAATAAAAAAAGAAAATGATATTTTTGTCTGTTCTATTTTTGCAAAGCTTCTAAAAAACCATCCCAACACAGTCCTCTGGAGTGTTGAACAGGGCAATATGAACTCTCCAGAGTTAACAAGGAAAAGGAAAAGGATAACAATCTTTCCAGTTGGCTGGAATGTAGGGATTTGACAATGAGGGCAGTTTCCTTACATTGCTAATCTGCTGTAGACAACTATCCAGAGAATTTCGTGCTTGATTTCCCTCACCACCACCACCAGTCTAAAATAAAGTCAGTGCGATCTTTGTTGGGACGTCCCAAACAGAGAAAAAGCAGACTCTGCAGTGCAAAGACTGGAGTGCAGGGTTCTCATGGTGAGTGGGAAATGTAATCTCCTGCACAGAAAACAAAAAAGTTTAGCTGCAACGCAACGGTAGGTTGAGAAGAAAAGAATCAAAATCAGTACTTTTACTTACTTATAAGGACTTTCACACAGCCTAAGCATTATCCTGAGACTTGTTTTCATGTATTGTCAAAACAATAAAAAGCTTGCATACTTCTCTCTTACAAGAAATAAAAACCTTATGGATTTCTACGTCAGGGCTGTAGCGCCCACCTCTGGGTGCAAAGAGGAAAAGGACTGGCTACACTATGAGGAAGGCTAAACAATGAGGGTTTTACAAATCAATGTTTTAATTCCTTTACATACACCATTTAATTTGCATTTCAGTGATAATATACAAGACAAATCACAACATATAACTTACACAATATACATGTTTCTGACTGGCTCTGCTGTTCTGTTGTACATCAAGCATGAACTAAGCTGCTCCTATAGTAAACATTAATATGATGAAATGCTGGGCATTATTATAAAAGTAATTAATAATTGGCCGAGGTTCGGTTGAGAGATGACGTCATATTTGGGGTTTGGATCAAAAACATCCTTTCACAGTTCAATTTTGTTTTTATTGTCTGCTCAGATTTTCCCTTATACCCACATGCCGTTTGAAATAAACTGCAGTGAACATGCTGCATGCTTATGTTGTACTCTGTCGATAAGAAAAACAAATCCATTCAATGTTCCATAGCAAATATCTTGATTTAGAGACTAGATGGCGATCTTCAGTGGGAGCACATCTCTCTGACAAATCATGCATCTGCGAGGGTAAGAGTCCCTGACCTTCTGGGAACACAAAAGTCTGCCAATGTGCGTAGTAGAGTAGAGTAAATGATACTACAGTGCAACATCAGCTGTTGGGGAAAGCAGCTGTAACAAATCCAGATGTGGTAAACATTGTACACACAGTTTGCCCTCCTGAACTCAGAAGGAAGTTTTATTCATTTGTGTCCAAAAGTTACTTTGTGAAATTTATTATAAATTATACAAATATAATTGCTGTGTGAGCATCAATGCAGAGAATGTGTTCTAATATTGAGACATTAAAGGGGGGTTGTAAACTTGTGATGACAGAAAACAAGTCATTTCAAGTTATTAAATCATCTTCCTGAGGTACTTCACTTCATATAATTTATGACTTTGTATTACAGGTCTGTTACTGACACAAATACAGCAGGAGTAAATTCAGAAATGTTGCACAAACAACCAATTCAGTTCACTTTACTTTATCCAGAATTGTAGGTGCTGACATTAAAGGTGCAATGTGTAAGAATTTAAGAAATTTAAAACATCATCAACAGAGTGTGAAGAAATAGTTTTCACAATATGTCAAAGAAGTACTTGTATAGTGCTGCAGTTATCAACTTACGCCAATCCTGTCTTGTTATACCACTTTGTGCCTCAAGCAGTAATAGTTCGATAGTATAGCTCAGGTCCCCCCCGCCGTAATTTCAGCTGGGAGATGTGTGCAAGTGGCGATTTTGCTGTGTTGCTGCGTCTTTTAACTTTCTTATTCTAATAAAGAGACAAAATAAACTCACCACAAAATGTCAAGAAAGAAAACATTCTTATACCTATTTTTCTCATTAAAAAGAAAAATATAAGCACACACCTTCTGAATTCAAGTTTCTCTCTTTCACCGCCTTGTTCATCTTAAAGCACACTTCATTCACACTTGACAGAAATAAAATGAAACTCACCAAAACCATCTTGGTTATTCTTTCCACTGTTCCAACAATTGCCAACTCTGGTTTGGTCGAAATAAACCCTTTAATCAACGGGGTAGATGTGAAATTGTCTGTCTCAACACACTCGTCTAGACTCAGTCAGCTAATAGGACAGCTAAGTTAGATGCACGGCTAACTGAGCTAACCAGATAATAGCAGCTAGAAGCAGTTAGGCGATAGGCTACCCTTATTTCTTTGAGTATAAAATCAACAGGTGGAGATTAGTATTAAGTCTTACACATTGTACCTTTAAATCCATCACTGAGCACTTTGGAAACAGCAACATGTTTCACTAAAGGATATTAAAATTGTATTGACTATTCATTAGTTTCCTTGCATTGTCATTTCTCTCCAAGTGCTGTCACCCTTTCTTTAGTGTAAATAAAAGGTTAACAGCTTTCTCTATGGTAGAAATAAACATGGCAATTGTCTCTTTTTTTCTTTTGATAATTATAAACAATAGCAGCCTTTGCCTCCAACTTTGGGTAGCTAATAATAATATTCAGCCACAGCAAAGTAACAGCCTCGGCCCCACGACTCTATTATGTGCTTTCATGGCAAACTAAAAACAGACATTATCACCAGAAAATATAACATTTCATTTTGAAATAGGCGTTTGGGGCGTTCAATCTTCCGATGGGTGAACCTCTTGTTGGCCACTCAGTGGCCAATGAGTGCAGAGAGGAGTGAATGAGTGCATCCTGCATTAAGGAGCGGTACTGCTTCTCCGTGCTGCTGGCAGCAGGTACATAGGCAGGTAATGCAGCAACCCTCATTACATTAGCACTGTTGTGTTCTGCTGCGCTGGCTGCAGGCAGATTAGCCAGTCGATGGACAATCCTCTTAAACAAGTCTGCATTAAACCACAGTGAGAGGCTGGGTGGTGCTCTCTGTCCTCTGCCTAGCCCTCCCCTCCCCAGCTCTTTGTCTCTTTTTTTCTCTGGATGTGTCCTCCTCTCTTCTGCTCCTCTGAGTGTGCTTCTTTCACATCTTTCCTTCTCTTCCTCTTATTCAGATCTTTTTGTCCACCTGCCTGTTGGCCTTGCGAAAAAGGGTCTTGATCTCCTCTGTCACCATCTCCTGCCAGTTGTCCCTAGTAAATGCAGAGGATGGAGTTACAACCAGTTTTGCATTTTACAGAGACATTTTTAAGCAGAGCCCGGGGATTCAAAGACGTGAAAATGCTAAGAAAGCATACCACAAAGAAGACGACACACAACAAATGCTGCCAAAAACACTGTAACATAAATGAAAGTTAATAATGAAAATGTGCCAGCCAGCCACAATTAAACTAAACAAAGAGGGCTTTCCATATATACTTAAGAAGATGTAGAAAGGGGATAAGATCAAGAGATTAATGAGACTAGTAGATCACAGAGCAATTAGTAAGATTCAGGAATCAATGAGACAGAACTGTGTGTTAGGAGGCTCACAGGTTGCATTTGGTCACATCAAACTGACAGTCACAGTAACATTTCCACAAAACACAACACCAGCTGGCATGCAGGTCTCTACCTCCTGTGTTTGGACTTAGAATGTCAAGCCTTTTTCTCAGCTTTCTTTGTCCTGCACGCAGCTAAATCCTGAGGGTTCAGCCCGTGATTGTCTTCCCTGAAGTAACATTCAGATAGTTGCAACTTGCATGAGTCAAAAGTACATCAGTGGCAGGAGACAACAAGTTACAAGGTACAAAGTACAAGGGACAAGGTTGTTTACATGTTCATAATAATATAATAATATTATAATAATAATAATAATAATAATAATGTTCATTAGCTTGAAAACAGGGTGGCAATGGCATTTACACAATTTTAGATCAGATTGGAGGTGGGTCTTTCTTGTGCTATTTTTTCGTCACTACATATTACAGAATTTGTACACATTTAGTTGTTATTTTTAACAGTAGGCTGAAGCTCTTACCCTGGTTTGATCTCTGGTGGTTTTGGCAAAGGCTTTGTAAAATCTGTTTTCCCCACAAGCCAGTATGTCTCTTCAATACCTTTACCCTGAAAAACAAACCAACAAGGCATGGATGAATAGACACTAAAATCTACTGAGGTTAAATGTTAAATGACACTCTCTAGACTGTTACCTTCAGCTCTGTCTTGCCTCTGACATCTATTTTATAACCCTCGTTAAGAGAACGGAGGATCTTCACAGTGCTCATATTTACATGGATTCTATAAGCTGAGGGACGAAGAGAAGAGACAAGGACATTAGGCCAAAACAAAACATGGAACAACACAAAATAATATACTGGGTCCGTGGACAGTACACTCACGCAGCCCAGTGGATTCCATACGAGAGGCAGTGTTGACGGTGTCTCCAAAAAGGCAGTACCGAGGCATAGTCAGACCTACCACCCCAGCCACACAGGGGCCTGAAAACACATGAAATTCAAAGTCATTCGTCCAGTTTAAAGATGGATCCAACCTTAAGTCTGAATGGAGTGAGAGTGAGAATGAAGTCCAGTTTAACACCACAGTCGTAACTGTGTTGTTTTGCCCTCAATGTGAGGCCTACGGTGGTTCCTGCACCATCCAGTTTGCGTTGTCACTCACACTCAGCAAGATAAAAGTCACTTCTGGTTACATTAAAAAAACAACTGAACCTTTCCAGACAAATGTTGAAGAGGTGGTATTATGCTAATTTTCAGGTTCAAAATCTTATTTAGGGGTTGTACCAGAACAGGTTTACTTTTCAACAAGACACCATATTTTTTGTCATACTGCAGCTACTCTTTTCATTTATTTTAGCTGACACTTTTATCCAAACTTACAATTGCTATACATGTCAGAGGTCGCACGCCCTCTGGAGCAACTAGGAGTTAAGTGTCTTGCTCAGGGACACATTGGTGGATGGGTCACAGTGGGGATTGAACCCGGGTCTCTCACACCAAAGGCATGTGCCTTATCCATTGCGCCATCGCCACCCCACCCTGTGTTGAAGGCTACGCTTTAGCTACGGAGTGATCCATCTTGTCTCCAAATGATCTTTGTTGGCAGTTGCATATGCGCAGTTCCTAGTTAAGGACTACTAGCCAATCGGAAGCAGAGAAGGGTGAGTCAGCGAGAAGTCAGTCAATCAGTTTCTATTCAGCTGCAACATAGAGTGGAGCAAGAGTTTGAGAGTGGTGAGTTATTAATCTGTAACAAATGTATCTTTCATCAATAAAGTTTTAACTGAGCTCTGTCTCTACATCACAGTAACAACTTTATGTCCATAATTGACTGCCTGGAGGGTAGTTAGTGTTTGGAAGGGAGGGGAGAGGTGTGTGCTGCAGCTCAGTGTTTTTCCACTGGTGTTTTTGAGGCCGTATCGGACTAGCCGCTTGGCGAGCATATGTGACGCGCATTTAGTTTTCATCCCTGTGACGACACAAGGATAAAAACTAAATGCGGGTGAAGCGGCTGGACTACAAATGAGCTGTTTTCAAGCAGTTCAGAGCAGAGTTTTCTGTTGGCGATGGGAACTCACTTTGGGCTGAACATTTGGCTTTTTCACTTTGCAAACCTATTACATAAAGATATATAGCTCAATAAAGAAGAGGGAAAAAGCCAAAAACATTTTTTCTTTAATCTGCAAAGAGCTGTGCACGTGGAGCAGAAGGTTAATAATGTAACCAGTGCGATGGATGCTCTGGCCTGGTACCGTCTCACCTGAGTGGATTCCTATGCGTATCCTGACGGGCACGCCTGGCATGTGCCGCATATGGAAGGTTCCTACTGAGCTGAGGATGTTCAGAGACATGTTGGCGATCTCAGCAGCGTGCTTGTTGCCGTTTCTCTTTGGCAGACCCGATGCTACCATGTAAGCATCACCAATGGTCTCCACCTAGATCATGTGAACACATGGTTATGGGCACATCAGTGTGTGTCTCTGTGTGCTGTATGTGTACTGTAGAGACATGCTGTTGAATCACATGTCAGAATTAATTGTCACCATATGATATGATGACATTTATAAAAATTTAAAAAATACTTATTCTTGCAAACAAACCCTTTCATTTAATATTTATAAATATATATCTGTTAATAGTTTGCAGATCTCTCAAAAGTCCAGAACTCAACATCTGGTAGGAAATGGGAGTCTACTAGAAACAATGAGCATGCACTCTGACCTTGTAGACGTCGTGGTTACTGAGCACGGCGTCAAACAGAGAGTAGAGGTCGTTGAGAAGGTCGACCACCTCAATGGGGTCGCTGAGCGAGGAGATGGTAGTGAAACCTACAATGTCACTGAAGTAGATTGTCACGTGGTCAAAGTACTCCGGTTCCACTGTGGCACCGGTCTTCAGGGCCTCAGCCACAGAACTGAAGACAGAGGGGCGGAAACATACCAGGAATCAGATGATCAGGCATTTTGTTAGGGAAATGTAACTAAAATGCGTGGAATATATTTATTAGACATATAAAAATTACATTTAGATGATTATTTTGTAATACTAATTTTTATATTATCGTTATAATGTTTGGATTTTCTTACATTTGCGTGTATGTGTGTGTGTGTGTGTGTGTGTGTGTGTGTACAAACTCACGGTGGGAGCATCTCTGACAGTAGTTTTTCTGTTCTCTGTTTTTCCACCTCCAGCTCCTCGGTTCTCTCTCTGATGAGGTCCTCCAGGTTGGAGCTGTACTGCTCCAGCATCCTCAGCATTGAGTCAATGATGTTAGTCTTCTTGCCCTTGTTGATTAACTTGAACTACTCATAAAAAAATACAGAATCAAGTTAAACAATAAGTATGATATTCTTTAGACTGCTTTATTATATAATTATATATATTATATAACAACTGTAAAGTCTGAATAACGGCGCAAGGGTGCAGTGGTGGAATGTAACTAAATACATTTACTCAAGTACTTTTGACATAACAATGAATAAACAGTCAATGAGTGTTTTCTGGGGCTAGCATTTATTTATTTTCAGTTTCGTTATTGTTGCTGTTGCTATTTCATTTTTTTGAGTTGCTATTGATATTAATTCCTTCCTCATATATGTTCCTTTTTCCCCTTCTTTTTAAAATAATTGATGTACATTTCAAATTGCTTTTGGGTATGACAAAGTAGATGTGTAAATATTAATTTGGAAAGCAGGTAGCATTTGATCTGTGGACATGGGTTGGTGGCCAAGTTTTTTTCTTCTTCCTACTCTTTTTAAATATGTAAAGAAATAGACAAGAGTTTCAAAGATTTCTTTGGCTGTAATTATTATTACTATTATTATTAATTTATAATTGTGTTACTTAATCATTTTGATTTGTTTTATTACTATTACTGGTTGGATGTTTCTGTTTTACATATATTTGAAATAAATAAAATAATAATAATAATAATAATAATTGTACTTTACGTATTTCCATTCTACGTTACATCGTACTTTTTTTTACTACACTACATATTTTTGACACTTGTAGTTTATTAGTTTAACATGATTTGCTTATTTGATATGATGCAGTACTATTATACTCATCTAGTCAGTAGTATACAGAGTATCTAAAATTGGCACCACAACTACAAATTAAAATGCTCTAACATGTATTTGTTGGTACTAAAAACATCCTAATATAATATTTTATAATAATATAACAATGTAAAAGAGGCCATTCTGCATAATGAGTATTTTTACTTTTGATACTCTAATATCGTTTTTGGCAATACAAGTAACACTTTGAACTCAAGAACCTTACTTGTAATGAGTATTTTTAGACCATGGTATTCTGAGTACTTCTTCCACCACTGCAAGGGTGTTTTCAAAAACGTACCCTGTCAAAGATCTCATCAAATGCTGGTCTGCGGTCAGGCTGTTCGCTCCAGCACTGCTTCATCAGCTGGATACACTCCAGGGGGGCCTGGTCCGGGGCCACAGTGGGGCGGCACATTGGAGGAGGCTTCTTCACCTTGCGGATGATCTCTGGTGAGGAGACGGAGGAGATGGGACATGTTGATCATGTTTCAAATTAGAATATGTACTGTATCAGTATTCTGTTACGCTGTTGGCTGTCGAGCCCTGTAGCATGAAAAAACACATTTTCATGATAGCCAAATTTAAAAAAGTAAATTATTATTTAATTAATCTACATCCCAGTTGTCTCAAACTTATAAAAAAGAAAATCTCTCTCTAATGTGTCAGTTTCTCTTTATCTGCATCTCCTCCTCCCTGGTGGGTACACACCTTCAGGTGGTAGACCCAGCATGCAGTACGGTGGCCCCCTGACCACCACCTCTTGAAGGATGATAGAAAAGCTGTACACGTCTCCTTTGTAGGTGCCTTTACGTGAGATTGCAAGGTCCCTTAAGAACTCTGGAGCTGTCCAAAACAGATCTGAGTGAAAAACAAAAGAAAAGATGTAGAATTAGGGTGAAAACGTTAAATCTCATCTTAACACCACACTTGAAAAGCTAATGTTGTAGATAGTAATCTCTATTTTGGAATCGTATCTACAAAGTTTACTGTACATAGAGCGTAGTGTAAAGAGTTTTTTTAAAGAGTACATGGTACCTTCAGGTGGAGGTTCTTCAATAGGAGCTTTCTGAGACTCCAGCAGC
This sequence comes from Micropterus dolomieu, assembly GCF_021292245.1. Classification (NCBI taxonomy): domain Eukaryota; kingdom Metazoa; phylum Chordata; class Actinopteri; order Centrarchiformes; family Centrarchidae; genus Micropterus; species Micropterus dolomieu. Next base: position 13,571,586 of record NC_060166.1, read on the forward strand.
TCATTGAAGCCATAGTCAGTAATCTTGAGGACAAAACGTCCGTCCACCACACAGTTACGAGACTTTAACCTTCCATGGGGGAATTCTCTGTGATGAAGGTATTTCATACCCTGGAAGCACAATATGTTCAACAGTGCAGTTCACCACAAAGGAAATATGACACAATGACCTGCACACATACAAGCCATTGAGGAAAATGTGTATTTACTATATCAGTGTTTACCTTGATGAGGTCAAGCACAAGTGAGGACTTGAACATCCAGTCTAATTTAACGTCCTCATTCCTTAGCAGGTCCTGCAGACTGCCCCGCGAGCAGTGCTCCGTCACCACTGCAAACATGGAGCAGTCCGCGAAGAAGCCAAGGAAAAGATTCACATTCTCGTTTCTCAGATCTTTCATCTGAAAAAACACATAAACAGCGACAGTTTTTAGCTTTTAACAGTGTCTTATTTGCAATGTGTGTTGCCCTGAATATAAAACCTGTGTAAGATATTAGAAGCAGTGTGTAGCCTTTACAAATAATTGCATTCAAAATACAATTCTGTGCCAGTGTTTTTTCTTTCGTTTTTGTTTTTTACAGTTCAAGACATGTTGCTCTACCTTTGTGAAAATCTTGGTGGTGCTCTGCTTCACTTCTTTGAAGTGTCCCTCCTCAAATTTCTTTAGCCACACCCAGTCGCCCTGGAAGAGAAGCCATGTTGTTACAGTGGGATCAAACTTTTGTTTGTATCGTCTTCCATGTAAGGTTTTTGTTGCTAACTAAAAAACAGATGTTTTACTTCCTTAAAGAAGAATAAAACATTTTTTCTCCTGACTGCTGCCTGTTCATCCACCATTGTGAAAATGAATTCAATCATAAAATGGACATGGAAAATGTGCTTCACAAGGACCCCCTTCCCTCCCTCATTTACCCACTCATTTTACTTACTTTAAAATATTGTACAGGCTTAAGTAGGGCAGTGGATTAAGGCCACATGTGAAAAATCTATTTGAGTTCTGACTTTAAAATTTTCACATGTGGCCCTAATCCACTTCAATACTGGAGCAGTAAGTGCAAAGCCACTTTCAGTGTTACCTACCTCATACACGGCTACATTTGTGGTCTCATGAGTTGCTGTCTGCATGCTGTTTACAGAGTGTGAGAGGTCTGTAGATTTCTCATCTAGAATGCTCCTGGACTCACTCAGATCCTCTAAAGTGATTTTCTGTGGGACATCACAACACCAGGGGAAGATTTGATAGTATCCTGAAACATTTTTTTAGCAAAACTGCATTTTCAATGTGTTACGTGCAAGGGATGTTGGGAAAAAACATGGACTATAGGTTAAATGTGCTAAAGGTTAATGTGATTGCTGGGAGACAGTGATGCTGCTTACCTTTCTGCTAAGCTGAGGATTGATAAACGTGAGATCCTCTAAATTCAGGAGGATCCGATTGGGACCTTTAACCAGCTGGATTTGTTGGAGTCTCCTCCTGCCAATGAGATTTAGAAATGATCAGGAAATCAGTTCAGCCAATGGTGTTGAGCTTCTTAAAACAATCTCAGAGATCATCTTTGGAGCAAAGACAGATGTCTGCTGTTAGTCGCCCGTTAGCATATGGTAGTCAGATAGGAAGGCATAAAATAAGTCTCTACTTTTGGAAAGACATTCACATGACATTCATGATTTCACTATTTAAAGTTCTTGATTAAAGTTCTTTCAACTTTGAGATCAGTTTTTACGGTCCTTTCTTGCTAGCACCAACTGCTGTCAAATGTTAGCCAGAATCAAACTCTCAAAACTCAAAAATACACCCCATTCACATACTACATTAAAGTATGTGAATGCATCTAGTATGATTCAAAAATCCCTCTACTTAAAAAAATAGTGGGGAAAATGGAGAAGTAAAGTACAGAAGAGTAACACAAGGTTGCATTTGTTTGTATGTACAGGCTGTACCTGATATAAAGACTTATAACGAGCCCTCCTATAGCCAGGATCAAGATGACAGCAAACGCCACTATGATGTAGGTGACCTCCACACCTGAGGATGACAAGGGGTGATGTTGAGGGAAATGAGGATTGATGATTAAAATAGCAAAATATACGGAAGACATTCCATAAAACTCTGAAGACTTGAGCAAACACATCCATACATATCCATGTGCACCCATATTCACACACAAATAAAATGAACATGAACGTGCACACATGCCAAAGCGAAGGCTCTTACCGCCCGTGCAGATGGCATTCTTGTCAAACCAGCAGCTGGAATCAGATGGCGGCGGAGACCCTCCTGGAAAATGAATTGACCTCCCAGCAAAACGAAGCCCGCTGGACGTTAGATCCACCAGATAGGTTTGGTACAGTTCGCTCCCCCTGTTGTCAGAGTCCAGGATGACATAGCTGGTCTTAACATCCCCACCAGTGTCCACGTGGACTTTCTGATTGAAGCCGCTGAAGGTTATGTTCTTCATGAAGAAGGCCAGGTTTGAGGCTGACAGCGGCATGCCTACTCTTCTGACGTTGTGAATGGACTTGGCCAGCAGGTAGATGCTGTTATAGATGGTCCCAAATAGCGGGTTAACCTGCAAGGGACACAAGAAAAGACATGATGTATGACTATAGTATTTCAACTATTTTAGGGAGGGAGGGATAGAAAAAGAATGAATGAATTTTATTCTAAAAAAAAAAAAAAACCTTTGAGACATACCAGCGGGATTTGTCTAACTCACTGATTAGTTTCAGCTGAACTTTTTGATTTCTTTTGCAGGTGGTGGATTTTGTTGTTGTTTTGTGTTGTTTGTTTATTGATCTCTTACACTGGAGTCGTGCAGGATCAGTGATCACTTCATGGTCAGTATGGACAATTAAAGCAACCAATAACCTTTTCAATCTACATATGGATATGTGAGTATAGTTTTAATACAGAAAATGTGAACCTATCCTTTAACTTCCTTGTGTGACATGCAAACACCTGCTCTGGCTGCACGGCTAGAGTCAATTCCCCACTCCTCTTGGCGGCAACGAACGCCTCGTTGAAGGACAAAGGCTCAGAGGCCATAGTGATAGTGAGCACAGCATCATAGGCCTCCCTCAGCCTGCTGTTGTTTTGCAGGGGGAAGTAGGAGGTGTTGGTGTAGGGCAGGCTGTAGTGGAGGGTGTCATAGGGCACAAACACATATTTCCCCGAAGTCAGGCCCATTTTCTGTGCTTGGAGAAGAAAAGAAACCTGCTGCTCCCCGCCAACCAGGATTGAGTGCATGCACATGATGATGACTGAAACAGACAAAACACAGTGCTAACATTTTAAAGTTTTATGGACATTTATAGAGTGATACGATAACTGAACTCAATATCATAATGGTTTAATGTGTCAGTAGTGATAAGTAGTCTAACGTTAGGGTACTTGACCACAAGGTCAAATATGCAGTTACAAAATAGCTTCCTGGTCAGATGGTTGAGTGATAAGCCTGCTGAGGAGGATGTGTACAGCTGGGATGTGGAATAAAGGGCAGCTGGTGGTTTGATATACCCGATGTTGTTCACCTTTGAAGTATGCTCCCAATGTTTAATATCACAGGTATAAATCCTAATATTTCACCAGTAGGTTCATTGTGATTCTACTTTGGAATGATCTCCTCATGCATCACTTTAACCTACATATAATCATCTTACAGGGACATTTTGTAATGTAGCTATCTCCTGTATTAAGTTCAGCTCAGACTCACCCCTGATCTCTCCTGCAGCCTGGATCATCCTCAGCGTGCTCCCCATCTCGGTCTCATTTATACCAATAGATGTAACCAGGCCTACGGGAAGCCCCTTGTTCCTCAGAGCAGTAGCAACTCTATCAGCGGTGTCCATCCACATATCCTCGTTGGATGAGACCACCACTACACTGGCCCACCTAAAGTGTTTCAACACCGCAAACAACACCTCCGTGGGAATCGGCACTGTCCTGGCAAAAGTCGGGTATCCTGTGACTCGGTCCAGCTCATAGTTATCACAGCCGTAAGAGAAGATGGCCTTATCCCAGTTCTTAGCCAGTAGAGATGCCGAAATACAGTATCCCGGGTTGACGGGGCCCACAAACGCATCCGCCATCTTCTCGTAGTAAATAAACGCAGTGAGGGCTTTGGAGGTTTCGCAAGGCTCCTGTAGGATGATAAAGTCCATTTTCAGGCGCAAATCCAGATTTAGGTCTCCGTTTATCCTGCTTACAGCGAGCTTGGCGGCCGCAGCAGGCAGGGCCCTGTAGTAAACAGGGTCGCAGTTCCAAGGCCCCAGGACCCCGACTTTGAATATCAAACAGCGGACACAACAAGGGAACGTCAACACTCCGAGGAGGACCCATAACAGAAAGTTATAAAAGGGCAGTGTCGGTAAAGTTGGTCTGCTTTTAATTATGGGCACACATGCATGGTTGGACTCCCAAAGCGTCCCTCTGACATTTGGAGAAATATGTTGCATTGTCTTTAAAGGGTGTCCAAGGTGAATCTTCGTGTTCACAATGGAAGTGTCAATTAGACCAGTGACACCTGCAAAACAGTGCAAAGTCCTGGTCATTTCTCATTTTCAAATTAATGACTGTTATGAGTTATAAAAGGCTCACTTTCAACAAAGAATCACTTACCATTTATTTAATGCCATCAGGACAGCTTCAAAGTCCGACGAGACAATCTTAACAGGATGTGCTTTTCTGTGTCCACATAAAGCGTCACCTAACCAGCCCTAACCCTTACCTATTCACCCGGAGGAGCCACGGTGTCGCTCCGGCGAAGACACAGCCAAGTCATTATGTTTGGATTAGGGGCTGAAAGTGACAGGCAGAGTTTGGGCGCTGCGTCCGTCGCGTTTGGAGACAACTTCAGCACCCTGGAGAGCTACTTATGCCCCGCAGTCAGCGCCTGTGGAGGCTCCTGTGCGTTTCCACAAACAGCTCTGTTCACTGGCAGCACATCTGAAGAAGGAGGAAATAAATCACCTCTGGCCCTGGAGTACCCTGTCTTTCATATGTAGCCTATCTTTTGAAAAAAAATAAATAAATCACATATTCCAAATCGAGTTTTACAAAAAAGCAAATCCGGTACAAAAATGAACAGCCTCCCCCCAAAAGACTTATTTAACTAATAAAAATGAGGGAGTATTTCATGTATTATGAATATAGGAGGCCAGTGTCCGCCTCAGGCCCATTCAAGCAAATCCCTCCAAAGTGACCTGGGGCCAAAACATAGGTGTTACTCACTAATCCATTTCAGTGAGGCACAATATAAGAGGATTGACAACAGGCCTTAGCCTTGTTATCATGCAGCCTGGGGAGGCAACAAGGCCATCTCCCATCAGTTAACATACTCCTCTGGAAGTACATTCACAAATACATTTATTCTTATGGAATTTCAGATATGATGATGACATAATGGATACTTTATTCAACTCGCATCATAAATATTCAAAATGGATCAAGTAGCCCAGACCTCCACATGCACATAGAAATGAATATTTAGCAAACAAACATTTTCTGATGTGCAGAGTGGGGTCATTTCTCTTGTCATGGTGAAAACTCAGCCATGTGCATGAGGACAACTGAACTGTGCTTTAATTGGTCTAACATGCCCAGAGTAGGCTACAACAGGTACCACAGGTTAAATGAATTTGAACCCTTGTGGAGTGGTGGTAATTAAAGATAACGAAGGGCGCTCTCGCTCTCTTTGGGTCCCCTGAGTTCTGCTGCGTCTTGCCTGCGTCAGTCTTTTCATCATACACCTGTGATAGAGCCTGCCTGACAAATGAGTCAAGGAACAGCTGGTTGCTACAGCATCAACCCTGGATGACAGGGTTAAAGGCAAAATATGGGCTGGATGGATGAATGAACAGAAGCATATCATAGGCTACCATGCAGCTGTCATGTCAGTGATCATTATAGCCACAACAAAAGTGTTGTTTATTGTTTATATAGGAAGGCAACACATGACAAAGACATTTATGCAGGCCTAATTTAGCAGATCCTTAACACATCATTGTTCTGCTGCTATATGTCCCAGAAATAATACAGAACAACAACATCCTGAGGCTGAGTTTAGGTGCCTCCACTTAAAGGTGAATCTGTCAACCAACATCACAACTCCACATGTAGGCTGCAGCTGTTTCTGGTGTGTGTGTGTTAAAGACAAAGAGAGAGAGAGTGAGAGAGACCCATCCATCCCTCCTGTTTCTTTCCCCCTTCTGTTTTCTTGTCTCTCTCGCTGACTCTGTGTGTGTGTGTGTGTGTTTTTAGAGAAAATGACATGTGAAAAACATTCTCTTCACACTCTACTAACCACTAGACAGTGAGCCAGTAAAGAAACTTTAAAGAAATAATGCAGGAATATTCCCTTATGTGCACATGGAACTGGAAAGTGATTCCACCTTTGTTGACCCATATAGCACCTAAGCTGATGAGCCTCTTAAACGTAACACCTTGACATCGCTGTCCTGCATCCAGGAATAAAGGACAGAAGCGACGACTCAGCGCTAGTGAGCAGTGAACGCAACACATCTGAGGCAGCTCCTGAGATGAGCTTTGTGCGCTTGTATTAGACACTGTGAAATAACACTCCAACAACACAAGCAAAAAAAAAAGATATCAAACAACATAAATAATAATTTAAAAAGTAGAATAGGGACGTAATTAAACCCACCCAAAATGTATCAGATTCCCTAATAGCAAAGACACATCTCTCTCTTTATACAGTATGGAACAATTGGGGGAAAATGGGAAATGCTGTGTGGGCAAAAAAGAGATAAACAAGTCATAGTAAATGAGGAGATGGCACAAGAAGACAGATGCGGGCTCAAACTCCGGGTGCCCAGGCCTTTCTGTGAGGAGTTTGCATGTTCTCCCTGTGTCTGTGTGGGTTTTCTCCAGGTGCTCCGGTTTCCCCCACCATCAAAAACATGTTAGGTAGGTTCTCCAGTCAGTGCTGTTTGACCTGGCATGGCATTTCAATCTGGAGTTGGTCCCTCGGTGCTGTATAGCTGCCCCCTGTTCCCTTCAGGGATGAGTTAAATGCAGAGGATGCTTTTTGCTATGTGTATGTGACAATAAAGTATGTTTACATTTTACATTTACACAATTTACATGGAGGTTTTTGAAGAGCTACCCAGAATGCAATAACATGCTCGGTGGTCAGAACTGAGGCACATGTCATGAATTATTTCTGAATGTTGTGATGCTTTAACTATTGCAATACAGACATGGTAAACAAAATACAAATATTGTCTATTATTTTCAATGAAAGCTATTATATGTTTTAACATGAAATGGTTTCTTTGGCTAGCCTCATAGGCCTTCACTGTGCCACTGCACACTGTGACTGTATTACAGGATGTCTTTAGCTATGGCGCCACCTGGTGGAAAAGTCTTCAATGATGCTCAAAGTATTCTGTCCTGGGACAGAGGGAAAAAGGGAATACACCCTATGTCAGTGGTCGACAATAGGCGGCCCGCAGTCAGATTTCTTTGATAGCAGAAAAAATAAATTAAAAATAAATTGATAGCGGCTGGTGTTGAAATAGATCTCAGTCATGACAGCTACAGTTACTCACACTTCCTCTGAAGTGATTGTACCTATTTTACACAATCACTTCCTCTGAAGTGATTGTGTAAGTAACTTCCTCTGAAGTGATTGTGCCTCCAAAATAAAAGTGCAAATATGTTTTTTGCAGCAATGCTTTATGTCAAGAGAGCTTTTATTTAGAAAGGTTCTGGAGGACATTCTGAAGAGTCTCTGGTTTGCTTGACACACCTCTGAAAAGCTGTCAGTAAACGTGTGATTGGATTCCCCTGAGTGTCAGGGAAATGAAAATAAGCGTCCATAGGTTTATTAGGCTAATAACTCAAACGCTGGGACGCGTACAGACACTGCAAAAGTGCAAAAGTGTTCTTATAATCAGTTTGTTTAACAAATTAGAAAAAAATCCGCAGAATGTTCATTCAACCCTCCCAACGGGAGCCACACACACTACCGACTGAGCTAAATATGCAGACGAGTAGCCTATAAGGATTTGAAATAATTTGACGATGTTCTGGCCCACCATGTAGTGGCTTGAAAAAAATTTGGCCCGATGCCAGACTTATTTGCCGACCCCTGCCCTAGGGAATCTCAAGATTTACCTATGGATGCTAAAACTCGAATAACTTCGAAGTTACTGTTTTTTCAACCTCAATAAACACTCTTCCTTGTAAAGGAAGCACAAATCAGTCAAGAAGAGCTTAGATGTTCTGTGTACTATATAGGCAATTTATGCAAGATTTGCATTAACATTCACTCTAATAGACAGTGCTTGAAGTGGAAAAAGTGCCAGTACCCCCCCCCCCCCCCCCCCCCCCCCCCCCCCCCCCCCCACTATCTTCAACCACAAGATGAAACTAGTAAATATTAACACTAACGACTTTGCCACTTAATTTACTGCAAGCTGAACACATTTTCTGCACCAATTTATGGAGGAAATGTCTTTATTTATATGAAGGGAAACACAAATAAGGTGACGGGTGACAATTCAAAATATTAAAACATATAATTCAGTAATCAGCTTTTGGACAATGCACATTTGTTTCCTCTATATTTCAGTTGCATTGCATGTTTTCTTATTGCGCATTGATTCATTTGTTATTTATTTGTTGTTATTGTTTTGCTGTTATTCTGAACATTTTTAACAAAAGCTTTCAGAAAGTGATGGAGACATTTCGATTCTGACCTGTCCCCAGTGTAAGACACCTATCTGTCAATATTTTTAAATATCCCGCCCCATCCACGCTGTGATTGGTCGATTCATGACAAGCGACATTGACGAGCTACATCCTGCACACGGCTGCTTGAAAGGCAGCAACAGAGTTTAGCAGGCAGGTGAGAACGGGAACAGGTGAGCGTCACGTAGAGCCCAGAAAACTTGACCTATCAGATTCTGTGACCAAAACCCAAACGATGATATTTTCCTAACCATAACCAAATAGTTTTAGTACCTAAACCCAACCAAGTAGCCTACTTTTGGTGCCTAAACCCAACCAAACTGCTGCCGCTTCACATCGTCAACAAAGACTCTGGCGCTTAAATCCCATTGGGGTCACAGAATCTGACAGGTCACACATTTTGGTGTCACACCGGCCCACTTAAAGCACCGCTAATAGAGCTTTAATCAACACATGATGGGTTCAGTGAGCTTTAAGTGATTGTGGCTAAAGTAACAACGAAAACTAAAGTAACTAAAGTAACAATGAAAACTATAAAGAAAAACTACTCAAGCAAAGCATTTGTAAGTGATAAGCCGATTTGTTGGAAGGTACTATATGATAATATATATCCATTGTGTTCATGTTTGCTTTAGGATGTTCATCAGCATTTATCAAGTTCTAAGGTTCTTTTGTTCCTCTTTCAGACTGATACTGCAGCCTGTATTCTGAGGGCCTGAACCTTTATCTTATCAGCCTTGAAGATTCCCAGACACTACCACATGCAGATGGTGTGTGTGTGTGTGTGTATGTGTGTGGCTATACAAACACTTCTTGCAGCCTAGCTACATATGTAACACCGAATGACATGTCAAGATAGGTTCCCCTTTGCACCACAACTTCCTGTATGACTATTTGAGAGAATCATCATGATCTTGTAAAAAACAATTTCTGCTTCTTCTTCTTCTTTTTTTCTTTTTTTTTTTTTTTTTTTACATTTTTGACAAAATCTAGCTGTACCCTTGAAGTTGAGAGAACGTGTAGTACTGTAAGGGTGTGTGTCCTGTGATGCCGTCATGCTCTCAGGAGGAAAACAATGGCTGAGGGCGCAGATGAACAGAGGAGGCCCCTCAGTATTGTGTGAGCAGCAACAGCTGTTCATCATAATTCATCACACTTGACCTGTGTGTGTCTGGCCTTTCTGCTAGAGAACTTGTTACAATGTCTCATCTGACAGGAGCGTAATGTCTCCACAGAGATGCTCTGGCCTGTGAGTTGATGTGCTTGGCTTTCCTGGAATAGCCTATTCCTGTCAAAAATGGTGTTACAAACTAATTTTTAACACATTATATTGACCTGTTACTCAGTGAAACTATACGAAATATTTGCTACTTCCATAAACCTGCGGGATTTGTCTTGGCAAAGTTTGCCTACCACAGCCCATTTTTGTGAGAAACTAGGCCAGACACCGCGTGCAGCATGTGCAACAACAGGAAATGTGTTTCCGTTCACATTATTTCTTATAATCAGTTTGATCAACATGTGAACTTCAAGCCAAATGTTGCATAACATTTACATGTGGGTTTGTTTGCGGGTCTCCAGTAGAGTGCACACATGGTGCACACCGACAAACAGCGTCAAAAGAAGTAGATCGAGACCGGAAGTTACACGTGTGGGCCTTCAAAAATAAAAGTGTAACGTTGGTCCCGGGATTAAAGTCGGAATTCTGTAGGCTATTATAAGAAATATATATACTGTTGACATCCTTTATGAGACTGTTTGCAGTAAGTATTTTTCATATTCTCTCTTTTTCTATAAAAATAAAAACTAAAAAAGTGAAAGAGAGAAAACAAAACAGACTATGAAAATTCAAGTTTAGCTTACCTACATGTGATGTAAATTTGTATTTTAGCTAGGCTAATTAATTTACCTGCTGAAATAATTAATTCCACGGCCCGCGTGGAAATCACCATGACAACAGTATAACAACCAGCTAACATGAACATAATTAGCTACACCACAGACATCAACGGACTTTATGTCGCGCACATATTTCCCACTCACGAGTGAAACCATGAACAAATCCTTCAAGCACTTTGTTTTGTAAAGCACCGCCAGGAAGTGCTCTGATTTCAGACGCAGGCGGTCTCGATATTAACGCGGAGGCGAAGGCAGGCAGGACTTTCTGTGATGGGAACAGACGAGTGTGTCCCAGTGTTTCCACATCCTGACAGTTTATTGTGGCGGGGCAGACACGCAGGGGGATTCAGCAGAGCTCATGTGGACCAACAGCAGACAGACGAACCAGCGGGACACGGGAGCGCTGCGGGGGTCTGGAAAATGGGAGCGGTGAAGTGAAAAACGGCCGAAGAGAGGACTGTCTGGATGAAAGGCACCAAAGTAAGTTACTCTGGACGCAGGCGAACGAGAACACTAACCAAAGTTGTATTCTTCCACTCCCTTTCCGTTCGTTAGAAAGTGTTTGTTAAATTTCCCAGCAGCCTAGTTTCAGACACAGAAACGTAGCGGTGACTCTGGTCAGATCAGATTTCACGTTTGCCCAGAAGAAACCGCCCCTGGTGTCCCGACTGAACTGACCAGCCCCATGTGTGTCGTTGCCGCCGATTATTCAGGCACGGGAATAAACTTTTATGGAGTTCGCAAACTCTCGTGAATGATGTGTGCAGAGGTGAGATGCCGAGCTGTGAGCTGAAAGGGGCGGGGTTGACATTCAAGGTAATTATTAACGGGCATTCACACGTGATAATTGTTTTGGGCTGCAGGAGAGTCCTGAGCTCGCCGTGCTTTGCCACGTACGGCTGCAAGAAATTTGATCTGCAGAGGTGCCCAACGAGCGTGTACCCGCCTCCTGTGTTAACTTCCCGGGGCATGGCAGTGTGTGGTGGTTAGGCAGAGACGGCAGCAACACATTTGTCAGACTTTTGGTATAAAGGAGGGAGAAATCTGCTGGAAACACACTGCAAAACTGGCAGGTAGTCTAAAAAGAAGAGCTCAATAATGGTTTGTCAGTATAGTTGCTGGTTGTATAGTAGAAACACTGGTGGAAGAAGCATTTTTCTGAAGTAAAAGTACAAAACATTGCTTAGGTAAAAGTACACAAATATCAGCAAAATGTACACAAGTTTCACAAGTAATCATCATCTCTATCTATGCTGTGGAAGGGAAGCTACTGTTAAACCAATTATATACTGTTGAGTAGTTTATCTAACAGTACATACACATACATATTTTGTAAATGGATAATAGTTTCTTATGAAAAATCTCAATCTGCAGAAAATTAAATCTGTCAGACAAATGTTGTGGAGTAAAATGAACAGTATTTCCCTCTGAAATGTAGTGGTTACACCTGCAACTATCAACTGAATACTCGATTAGTTGGTCTATTAAATGAATTGCTAAGTATTTGGATTATCGATTAATTAGTTGACTTTTTTTTTTTTTTTTAAAGAAAAATGATTTGATTCCAGCTTCTTAAATGTGAATACGTTCCAGAATATGTTCTGGTTTCTTTACTCCTCAATGACAGTAAACTGAGTATCTTTGGCGTTTTGGACAAAAAACGTTAGACGATGAAATCTTGGGCTATGGGAAACACTGATCGACATTTTTCACCATTTTCTGACATTTTATAGGCCAAATATAATCGAGAAAATAATCAACAGCTTAATCGACAATAAAAATAATCATTTGCAGCCTTAAGCGGAGTCGAAGTATTATTTTAAAATGGAAATACTTCAGCAGTAGTACCTGTACTTAGTCCACCACTGCTGGATTTATAATAGAAACTTATAGACTGAAGGGTTTTTAACTCCTCTGGTAAGTCCAACTAATATTAATATAAACTTCAGCACTTTGATGTGCAAAATGGGAGGAAGATCTACACTGTTTTGCTGATGATGATGATGATGATGATGATGATGATAGTACTTTATCGTCAGATGTCCATATGCAACATCAATAGAAAAGACAAGAACCAAGACAAGAGACAGAGACACACACAATTAACATAACGTTACAATCTCACAGTTATATAGACCGGCCTATCAGACATGAAGTTTATGCAATGTTTTGCCAGAGATCAGCCTACGGGGACGTTTAACCTATTACTTCAGACTGTCTCATTGACAGAAGTGGTAATTATATTCAGACCATGCAGTTAGCTACACCTCCAGTGACTCTTTCATCACTTTTTATCTGATATACTGTCTCTCCTAGCTTTGCTAGTACTATGCTTTGATCAGTCGCCTTGCAAATTGATTTATTCACCAAAACTGTAGGCATCCCATTGCTGCCTAATTGTTTTAAAACACTTAAGTACCGTCAATTTAATTTAAACTCACTGCCTCCTCCTCCTCAGTGTCATCCATTAATTTGGCTTAAAAGGATTAGCGTGGCATCCATCTTCTAATTACACAGCCTTTTATCTTGAAGATTAAATTGGGAATGAGTGGCCTCAATGACAGAAAGAATACATCAGATCAGTGGAGCATATTGAACAAACTGAGGTCTTGAACACAGAAGCAAATAAATGTGTTAAATGGGAGAACAAAATCCATATCATGTTAGGTACATTCACTCAGTCTTCTGCTTTAAATGTGCGGTGTCTAAATTTTTTGCCTGTATTTTGATTGAACAAAAAGCGAGCTGGGGAAAAACAATATTTGACTTTAGATAAGTATATTGCTTGTGGGCTTTTGGCACATTAAGTCATTGTGTTTACACTGATAAGACACTACAGTAATTGGATTATCACAGTAGCAGAGTTTGGAGAAGGTCTGCATGTAGTTTCAAGGTGATAAATTTAAGATGAGTAAAATTCATGCCATGAAAAGTAATCACTGTTGTATACATTAGCTGTAGGAAGTTAAATAAATAAACAAACTTATGGCCTGCAGGCTGAAGGACAGCAGAGGTTGTTGTGCTGCTTTCCCAGGGCTAAAAAAGGTGCAAAAAGACCCCTGAAAGTGAGAAGTTGTTGGGGTGTAATTTCACTGGCCTTTGCCTATTGACAACTCAGTGGGTTTGTGGTGATAACTGCTGTTGCGTTTGGGTAATTGAGGTGGTTAGCATGTGTCTGATTTGATGGTGGCTCCGGGAGCTGGTTTGCTGTCAGCTGAGATTTACTGGCGAGAGCTTGAGAAGAACACCTGGTGCAGAAAGTTCACATTCCTCAATGAAGCAACAGATGGAGGAAAGGAAGGAGGGACGATAAATGTGGCCACAAAACCACACAGAGGTGACGAGCCGCTGAAGACCAGTGTGGCAGACCTTAAAAAAAAATGACCACATGGTTTTACTGGCAGTTTCCCATGTTTAGTGTTCAAATGGCTTCTCTGTGGTTTCCCAGCAAGGCAGGCAGTCACTATAGAAGTGTAAAGTTAACGACATCTTTATAATGCACACAATTCATTCATCAGGTTTCCCCTCTGTCCTTTATGTGTGCTTCATTCAGTGGTTGGACTATTTAGCTTCTGAAGAGCTCAAACATCTTGTTTGATTTTGTCCAGTGAGTGAAAGATTTGTGTACTCAGCTTAATTAACTCGCCCAGTGAGTCACTAGACTAAAATCATCCAGTTGAATACAATACAGACACTATCAGCATTACTAGCTGCCGGGAGTACAAAGTTAGTGAGTTCAGGGGTCAAAACAAAAGGGACACTGCACAGAGGTGAACAGCTTTGTCCAAGTAGACTTTGCGCCCCCGTAATCACCCTGCATGTCTTGACCCACTAGTATTATGCAACCACGTAACCTCATCCTATTGCATAAGCCATGATAAATAATCTTAACCCCTGTTAGATTGCCCTGACAATAGCCATAACCTGAGTCCCTTAATACGTCTGCACTGTATACCCTAAAATTTACTTAGAGTTTAAAAAAAATGTCAGTTTGAGGATCAGAAAGCATTTTTATTTCAGTGCTTACACATACCACCATGAACTGGATATACCCTCCCATTCCCTTTAAATTTTTTTGAGTATTTTGGGTGAGGTTTTGAACAAGGGTTATCAATAATTAGAGTTGGGTGTCCCACCCTCAAGTTAGAGTTTAGTTTAATGCCGTAAAACTCTGGCTTGCATGTTTAACACGTGCTCTGCTGTGTCATGCCTGGGCCACTTGACCATGACATTTCATCACAATTCATTTCTACCCATTACACAACTCTGTCCAATTTTCATACTGATTTGAGTGTGTGCATGCGTGCGTTGCTTAAGTTGAACTGGCGAACTCTATCCAGCTCTCATTTACACGAGGGATACACAGAAGTATAACAGCAACAGCCTCAGAAAGGTATGATAGGTTCTTCTCTTATTTTGAATAAAACTTTTGGATTTTTATTGCCATTTTTTTCACTTATATATGCGTATATACTGTATTTAATTCACTTCATCATGGGTTTTTAATTACTCTTGCACTTCATAGATCAATATTTGTTGAACATGTAGGTTTTGTTTCCTTCTGTTTCTCATTTTCATGTTGAAGCTTCCCCTTCTGTTATTATTTCAGATGCAGTGCTATTATAGTGGTAGACCATATGGCAGTATAATTTTCAGAATGAAAAGTTGTTTCTGAATTTGTTGTTTTTGTCTTAGTACACTGAGGCTCCGAACATGTGCTCAGAAAGTGGGAACATCTCATTTTCCTCATCTTAAGATAGATCAGATATATTTTGAGGGGCTTGTTTCACGATACACTCCAATTATTTTACAACACGCATACTTATTCTAGTAGTAAGTAAACTCAGAAAGTGCAACTCTTTGATCAAAGAAATTAGGTCACACCCGTTGGGAAGCCAAGTCGGAAGGGAAATTGGGGCTACTCAGGTTACACGAATAAAAGCTTACAGTCTTTTCATAAGGCTTAACAAATACCTTGAAGATGGTATTTGACCGGAGACAGCTCCTCTAATTTCTGAAATAACAAACAAAGTGTTCTCTGAATTGGTGACTGACTACTTACTGTGCTTGAAAGCTGATTTGAACATGATAAAAGAGGGATTCACTAGAGAAAACATTTCTAATCTCAGTAGTAGTGGCATGTTAACAAAGTTTCATGTGGGTAGGGAACAGAAAGTTCAGGGCAGATTGTGTGTCCAGTGGATATGCACAAGAATAGTGGAATGAAGGGAAGAATTTTGTTTTGTATAGTATACATTTTCTTATACATCATTGTTAATAAATTGTTTTTGTATAGGTAAGTGCATGGCATAGTGTAACAGTAATGTAACAGATTGTCCTGGGTTCACTGTAGAAAACTCAATAAGGAAACAATAAATGGGATGAGAAGTCCAAACTTATACATTTAAAAAACATTTTTCTTTAGAACATTCTGTTATAACACACCACACAAAATAAAACCCCTTCATCTCCCTTCCCAAACAAAGAAGAGTTGAATCTCTCTCAATTGTCCGTCCCAGCTCCCTTACGGTCGAAAATTGCAGTGAAGATAAAAACTGGGATTAATTCATCTCGTATCGTGCCTAACTTTAGTGGACCACAACAAATCAGGTATGGAATTAATCTGAGACATGCTGCGGTTCAAAATTAGATGGATGTCAGATTTTGAGCCATGACAAAGGCCAAAACTAGGTAAGCCTTTTTTTTTTTTTAGCCTATCCAATTGCTGGAAATGCCTTTTGCTATTTCGTAACACATATCGTAAAATGGTGAATACTGCTGAAAAGACGAAAGTCTAAGTTTTAAATAGGTGTTCCAAAAATTATGAATTACTGCAACCACGAGATATTCTTGATTGTAGAGTCATAAATGTGCTCAAAAAAGTATTAAGCTGATGGGTCTGGTAGTATGCGAGATTAGCTTAAGACATACACACACACGCCTGGTGGGGATAATAACGATTTTGTTCTCTCTTCAGAACATAATGGCACTTCTCCTGTGGCTTGGCCTGTTGCTGCTGGCCTCTCTCCAGTCCAGTGCCATCAACAACTGTCACCCTGGTTGCCGATGTGAGGTGGAAAGCTTTGGCCTGTTCGACAGCTTCAGCCTGACCAGGGTGGACTGCCGTGGGTTGGGACCCAGCACAACCATGCCCATCCTCATCCCACTGGATACTGCCCACCTAGACCTATCCTCCAACGCCATGGGCCCGCTCAGTGACACCATGTTAGCTGGTCCAGGCTACACCACCCTCATTAGCTTGGACCTAAGCAACAACCATATAACACAGGTCAGTGGTTGGGGGAATGTTTTGTCACATCAACCAAATTTTTTCCTTGCTGTGCCAAAGGTGGAAAAAATCAGTTATTGCAGGTGTAGGAGACGTCTCTACCTACGCTACTGTTATGCTATGTTTTGGCATTTTAAGGATAAACATTTCAATAGACTTATCAGGAAAAGTAATATATTAGACCATACCATACCCCCTTTTGCCTTCAGAACTGCCTTAATCCATCGTGGCATACTTTCAACAAGTGTTGGAAACATTCCTCAGAGATTTTGGTCCATATTGACGTGATAGCATCACGCAGTTGCTGCAGAGTTGTCTGCTGCGCATCCATGATGCAAATCTCCCGTTCCACCACATCCCAAAGGTGCTCTAATGGATTGAGATCTGGTGATTGTGGAAGCCATTGGAGTACAGTGAACTCATTGTCATGTTCAACAAACCAGTTTGAGATGATTTGAGCTTTGTGACATGGTGCATTATCCTGCTGGAAGTAGCCATCAGAAGCTGGGTACACTGTGTTCATAAAGGGATGGACACGGTGAGCAACAATACTCAGGTAGTCTGTTGAGTTTAAATGATGCTCAGGGGGGCCCAAAGTGTGTCAAGAAAATTTCCCCCACACCATTACACCACCACCACCAGCCTGAACCGTTGATAGAAGTAGGGCTGTCGCGGTGAAGTAATTTCCACCGCGGCAATATGTTGGGGCTCAACAGCGTGGTATGCGGTATTATCGCATTTTTCATCAATCAAGTAATTTGGTGCCATATAGCAGAGTAAGAGTGTCACTAACAGTAGCTTTATGGTCTGATTAAGCTGGCTGCTGCGTGCTAGTCAACAACATTGGCAAGCAAACTCCTTTTTGTAGTTTGTTACTTTTTCAGACGTAGCTATATCATTACCTTCAGGGCATGTCTATCAAGTCAATTTACATACTGCTGCAACGCACGTGTGCGCGCGCACACGTGTGCGCTGGTGGGGAGCATAATGGCTGTCCACAACTAACCACTGTGCTGTAGTAACGTTATAACTAAATTTCCACAGAAAGCAACATGAAAAACAGCTGCAGGCTTCAGACACACTACACTCCTTAGTTAGTGAGCTTCAAATGAGGCTTACTGTCCACAGTTTCTCTCGACTGTCCCTCAGAATCACAACATTAGTCCAACATCGCCGAACCTGCTAGCTATTTCAATTTTGCGGTTATTGTGACAGACACAAGGCAAGATGGATCCACGCTTTCATGTTGTTTATGCCAAAGTCTGACCCTACCATCTGAATGTCGCAGCTGAAATTGAGACTCATCAGACCAGGCAACATTTTTCCAATCTTCTATTGTCCAGTTCGGTGAGCCTGTGTGAATTGTAGCCGCAGACTCCTGTTCTCAGCTGACAGGCGTGGCACCCAGTGTGGTCTTCTGCTGCTGTAGCCCATCTGCTTTAAGGTTCGACGTGTTGTGCGTTCAGAGATGGTATTCTGCATACCTTGGTTGTAACGAGTGGTTATTTGAGTTACTGTTGCCTTTCTGTGATCTCTAACCAGTCTGCCCATTCTCCTCTGACATCAACAAGGCATTTTTGTCCACACAATTGCCGCTCACTAGATTTTTGCTCTTTTTTCGGACCATTCTCTGTAAACCCTAGAGATGGTTGTGTGTGAAAATCCCAGTAGATCAGCAGTTTCTGAAATACTCAGACCAGCCTGTCTGACACCAACAACGATGCCACGTTCAAAGTCACTTAAATACCCTTTCTTCCCCATTCTGATGCTCAATTTGAACTTCAGCAATTTCTACACATCTACATGCATAAAACACATTGAGTTGCTGCCATGTGATTGGCTGTTTAGCTATTTGTGTTTACAAGTAATTGAAAAGGTGTGCCTAAAAAAAGTGGCCGGTGAGTGTATACCAAGAGATTTATGTCATGTCTCATTGTTTGTTTTTATTTCACTGTACCTTCAAATCTGAAAATAATTCCTTGCCACTTCTTAACTGTAAATTGTTTTTTCTTTGTTAACCTCTTCCTTGCCTTTCCACATTTTTCAGGTAAGCCCCAATGCCTTGTCCAAGCTCCGTTACCTGGAGACTCTGGATCTGAGCCACAACAACCTGGAGAGCCTCTCTCCAAAATGTTTCTCTGGCCTCCCTCTGGCTGAAGTTGACCTCAGTCACAACAGCTTCCAAGAGTTTGACATGGACGTGTTCATTACTAAAGTTAATGGTCAACCTGTCAGTGTGGATCTGTCTCATAACCAGCTTGTGTCAGTCTACACGACTTTGCATGGACGAGTATTGCACATTCAGAGCTTAAATCTTTCAGCAAACCGACTGTTAAGTGTACCGAGGCTGGCAGGACTTCCACTGAGGTACCTCAATCTGGATGGTAACCCCATCACCTGCATCAAGGAGGGAGCTTTTGCTCAGCTGAAAGATCTGGTTTATTTATCCATTAGTGGCCTCCATGAGCTTCAGGAAATCGAGCCGTACAGCTTCAAGGGCCTCCAGAGCCTGCAAGTGCTGGATCTCTCAAACAACCCCAAGCTCAATACGCTGAATCCTGCAGTTTTTAGCGGACTAGACTCCCTGCTAGAGCTGAACTTTTCTGGCTCCGGTGTGGCGTCCTTGCCAAACAACATGCTGACCCATCTGCCCAGTATCAAGAGCATTACACTGGGACAAAGCATCTACTGCTGGAGGACCCAGAAACAGGGACAGTTCCACCGGCAGCTGGGTCAGGTCCAACACAACGAGGTGCTGAACTGTAATGTGGAAGGCATCGTGTTGTGAAGAAATGGACCACTCCACAAGGGGCCAATATACTGTACTTTCAGAAGTGCTTGTCAGACAGTCGAATAGCTTCAAAAACCCCGCCCCCCGACCACCGGCTTTTCACTCCGCCTTTAGGTGTAGCCGTTCGGGACAACTATAAACACATTTGATTTTTGTGATCATCTAGTTCTGATAGAGCCAGAGGGTACCCCGGCCTCTACATTCCTGATGCCGGAGCTGTGCCTTATCTTCTTTGATGTGCAAAACACTTTTTTTGTGTTACACTCACTGAATACCTCTGTTCCAAGGTGAAAGTTTGGAATATGTCTTAAAGGGTAAATGTAGCCTTCATGAACTCTTGACACAAATATCATTAATGCTGTACCTTTTCAAAACACAATGGCAAAATATACAATCTTTTACATAGCACAGAACAATTTCTTTTTCAACTTAACATGTAGTCTAAACTGGTAAAGAATCCAGAACTTTAAGTAATGGTCTTATGTATTTCATTTAAAGTGGGGCCATATTAAGTTATTTGCACTTGTTCCGGTCGCTGTGTTTTTCCACTGATGCAATTAAACATGGCCGACACATCATCCAGTGTAATCCAAAACCTTCTATGCATTGCTCATAATATCCACACTGAAGAATATTTTACGACTGTTGACCACTAAGATTTTTTTATTTGACTTTGAATGTGATGCTTTATTGGTATGATTAAAGGGATAGTTTGACATGTTGGGAAATGCACTTATTCGCTTTCTAGCCGAGATTTTAATAAGAAGATTGATAGCACTCTTACCACACTTCGCACAAAGACTGGAACCGGGGAAACCGCTACCGGTTCTTTCCGCCATACCTCTGCTCAATGATTAACACATATCTGGTTTGTGTAATCCGTTCAAAAACCAAAATGTAGAAACAGGGGCTGTCGTTTTAGGGGGTACTATTTACAGTACAATGACTCGTAGTGACTTGTAGTACAAACACAACTTGTTGTTTTTACACTTCAGCTTTTGTACAGATAAAAAAAGAAAGAGCTGTGATGAGATGTGATCTGGATGAACAAGGCTATTTGTTTTCACCCGTTTCCAGTCTTAATGTTAAACTAGACGGTTTGGCTGCTGGCTGTGGCTTAATATTTACCACACACACATGATTGTGGTATCAACCTTACTAAGAAAGCTAATGCACGTATTTCCCAAAAATGTACAATCCAAGAACAAGAAGTATTTTAATTAGCAAGGTCTGGTTGGGAAGCTTACAGTAAAGTCTTGTTACAACTAAACCTAGTAGAGTATAAAGATGTTTTCTTGTTACACCCAAAATGACCATTTCATTACTTGAATTTGTTTCAATGAATCGTAGCCCAACTCTGACAACTTGTCCTTGTGTTTGGACAATATTTCTTGTACAGCCAAATTGGGTGCACGCAGCCTTTGACATGACACTCGTCGTTTTGTGACATTACGCAACCTGAGTAAACAAGCCATGTGGGACCATGTTCTCCGAGAGTTTATTTTGACCTGCCCTCAAATCAGTTTCAAGGTGAGCAAGGCAGTTGTTACCAAACAAACTGGACCATGAAGTATGACAACTTTGACACAGTATCGGTCAATGATTAAACACCAAGCTGCACTGTTCTCTCACGTGTAACCTCACCTTGGCATTCCCATGGTATTTCTGTGGACATCAGAAGACGATCAGCCACAAGACTGCATATTTGGGTTTTTGAATGTCAGCAATTTGTAGAGGAATGGGGCCTTAAATGTTTTCGTTTTAAAGGAAATCCATCTTTTCACTTGGTTAATTGAGAGTCAGATGTTCCCAGTGTTGGTGTGGATGTTTTTATTTGTATGTATGTAACTATATTGTATTTAACTTTATAAATACATGAATCCTTTGTGTAATAAATGGACTATTCTCACTGTGTGATTTTCTGTTTGACGTAAAAATGGCAACAATTGTTAGGTGTGTCAGTGATGGCGCATAAGCACATTAAAACAAAACTATAAACAGGGAAAGTTGGTGTCAGCATTGACGCTGCATTTAAAGTGTGCCAATCCTGTTTATCAAAGCTGTGTATTTTTGTTTCTATGCACAGGACTGACTCATAGAAGGGTGTGTCTCTTTGTTGGAAAAGAGGAAAGCTTAGATCTCAGTGGTTTACCCTCACAGCAGTTTCTTCACTTTTTTACAACTCAATAACATGTTATGTGTGTAGAGCGCTTTTGCTTTATTTACTTGAAAGTGACTTGGTACACAGACATATACACACACTTGTGGTCTTGAATGGTCCTTAAAAACACTGAAGTGGGCAGACATGCCAGGGTTTTGGCAGAAGACAATGCTACACTGGGCTGGTAACCTGCCAAGGAGGTGACTGGGAAGGAGACTGGTAAAGAAAGGAGAAAAAGAGGGACAGAGCTCGGTTTCAGTCATGGCAGCTTACAGATCTCCTGTGTGTGTCTGGCAGTGAGTGTTGGTCCTGTAAGACAGAGAAGACATTCACATAATGCCCTCGTTCCTGTGAGACATTTTTAAACTCACCCAGTAAGGCTAACTAAACCAAGGAACCACAGATTGCATCATGGTTGTACGTGCTTGAGAGCATAGATGATCTTTGGTAGGTCTTTAAACAAGCCAAAGTCCCTCCATTTGTGTGTGTGTGTGTGTAAATGTGACTATTCTCTTCAAGTGGGTAAGAGGCTACCTGAGAGCCCTCGGTGGATTGATCCCAGTGCAGAAAACACTTTGTGCTTTTTTGTCCATCCCCTGAAGCTCTGGGACGTTGAGACGTAAGGAACCAACCATCCATCAAGAACTGTCCCGACTGCATTCAGCAGCGCCGAGTTAAACTACAACACTGTGAAATCGCAAAGACATTCGGGGACTGCAACAGCACAACAGTTAACAGATCAAAAGTTTTGTCACTTTTCTCCCACTATTGTCGCTCTTTATGTCCGAACATAAAGTCCAGTTTGATGATGGTTTAAAGTGAAGTAGTGTTTTGAAGAATGTCACGTGACTGAAACTTCAGTGGACAAGCTACGCTGAGCGAAGGTCAGGTCACATGTCTAATTACATTTCAACTTGCTCCTAACAGTGTCCGTCTGTCTTCTCTGGGACATGCACAGATGTGTCGAGAAGCAGCTCAAATGTATTGACATGCAATCTCTACGATACATTATAGACTAGCTGGCTGAAAATAATGATGTTCTGTAGCGGGCACTCCCTTACGATGTTTACAGCTAATGAAGGTGAAGAAGTTCCTCTGTCAGAGCCAGAATCAATTGAGTTAAAAACAGGGATGTTGACACAAACCCTGCTGAACTCACAGGGAAGTGCAGTGACATTTAATTTCAATGTTATTGCCTAACTGTTAATACTACTGTGACAGAAAGTTTCCCATGAAAGTAAAGTCAACAGGACCCTGACTGTGTTGAAACTTTGTGTTTTATCTCATCATGAAATCAGATTAATTTGCAGTTTGAAGTAATGTCATCACACAGTGAGTTAGCGTCTTCTCTAAATAAGTGGAACAGGAATCAGAAGAACTAGATAACATTTTACAGGTGGGTGAATCTGGGTCAATAAAGACCTTGACTGAGTTAGCGGTGTCTTCAGTCAACTGGTATATTTTATGGGCACACATTTGTGGTGTAATCACTACCAAATGCACAGCCGTTCACATTCATGCAAGTTTGAACAAGATTTATTACTTGGCTCAGTTTTTATTGAATAAGTGGCTTTGTCTATCTGCTTTTCTTGTTCTTAGTGTGTTCACCAAATCTCACCAACAGCGGAAAGAGGATTTCAAACATCACAATTCATTTTAGTTTTGTACAACTGTATATAGGTGTGCAGTTTGCATTACGGTGGTGTGGGACATGTTAGTGAAGGAATCGAAAGGTAATCACTCGCCTCTCTGCAGTGGCCGGGCACTGAGATGTAATTACTTCAAAGCAGAGGGAAGCTTTGAACTGTGTATAATTAATTCAGGCAAGCAGAACCAGGGTGTCTTTATTAAGTGCTCTGTTTTTGCTTGAACAACTATCAAACAAATGTAATTTGACCTTCCCGGATAGATCCTCTGGAGGATCAAGCTATCCAAGCAGCTAATTCACTTTGCTTCAACAATGAGGCCATCCTGGTCCGACTCTGCAAGGTTTTACTTTCCATTCCCACAGGAGGTTGTGAAACTCAAGAATTGTTTTTTAAAAGTACGTTTCTAAAGCTTTTGTTTAGGAGTGTAAAACACTGTAAAAAATATTATTTGTATATTAGCTTGAAAAGAAGCTTTTTATGTATTTCCAGAGGAGTTGAAGCAGATTTGTTTTCGTTCAGTTTTCATTCAACGACAGTGATGCTGACGTATTGATGCTCCGAATGCCCTCTGGCTTGTCGTGCTGCCGTGACAATAGACACCAAGGCATTGTGTCAGCGTGCTGCAGCTCAGCACAGAGGTTTTGTTTTTCAGACAAACAAAAGATCAGCTCCACTTGTCACTGTGCCACAAAGATTTGCTTGTTGTTTTAAGAGCCACTAAAGCTGTTGGAGTTTGTACCACTGCATAATAATATTATACATTTGGTAAAGACTTAAACTATGAATATACCTTGATACACCTTGATTTAGGTTTTACATCATATTTGTGTGATCCTTGACATTTGCACATGATCAATTTGATGCCACATCGTAGTTTAATAAGGCAGTAGTTCCCAACCTATGGTTTGAGGTCAGGACCCTCCCTAGGGGTTGCATGATGATTAAAAGCCTAGGGAAGCCGAAAAAAGTGAATTTATGCTAAACAAAACCTTTTTTTCAAACTCTATTCTGTACTATTAAGATAAACTGAAAATAGGTTTAAAAAAACTCTCTCTATGTCACACATAAAAACACTGCTTTGTTTTAAGGGGTCTGATCAAAAAAAAGATTAGGACCCACTGGTTTCTAAAAATGCTGCTGTGGCTTAAAAAACCTTACATCAGCACATAGTCAAACCTCGCAGGAAGAATAGACACCTCTTTAGATTGACCCACACATGTACCACAACTCAGCACGTGGAGGACCAGCTTATGGACAGTAGTGCTGCACAGTAGCAGTTTTATTGCGCTGATTTGTTTACTTTGCTACAAGAGGTCCTTTGACTGAAGTTAGGACGGTTCCATCAGCTGTTCACAAGTCTGAGTTCCACATCTGTTCCAGCTGGAAATTGAGGTCGTGTTTAGAGACAGAACAACTGTTTGCTGGGGAATTCACATAACAAAAGTATCTCACCTTTTTAAAATGACACATCCATCTTGAGCCAAAGTCAGGTTATCTGAATATTTGTTCAGGTATATTTTAGCTTGCATTGAACTTGTGGCAAATTCACCAAGATCAAGCAGCTGATCTTTTCAAAATGCAATTGTGACTCTTACTGTGGCAGAAATATTTAAAAATAATTCTTTATTTTTACACATTTCTTAAATATCAGAGACAGTATGACCACATGGAACAGGTTTGTATTGCAAATGAAGGTGGAGCCTTATATCCCTTCATGTAGCACTCGTTCTTGAAACTGTTTCAGGTTATCTGTTTTGTATCTGGAGTGTGTGACATGAGGTATGTGTGAGAAATGCATGACTTTGCTCATCAAGGAACACAATCTCACTGACAATCTCACTGTTAATCTCACTGACAACTGCCTTATTTCCATTTTGGCTAACTTTTGTACACAGAGTAAAAAAGGAGCATATTCACACAAAATGATAGTTGGAAATGGCAACAGCCTGTGGCTACTGATAAAATCATTGTCAGTTAGTTAGCAACAGAAAACACATAATTCATGTTCATAAAATATAGAGACTCTAGTTTTCTCAACAACGACCTTGTCTGTGCTTCTTTGCAAATACCAATATCAGTTTTAATATTGCGCAATGAACACCTAAAATTGCAGCTTTTTTAATTGACATTAACTTTTTTGACTAAGAATCTTTGCACTAAGACATTAACTTTTTTGACTGAATTTATTGGTCACTTTTACTTAAACAGCCGGATCTGCCTCTGGGTCATATTTGGTAAGATTTACATACTCATGGGTCAACACAGAGCACAGACTGATTTCTACACATTCCAGCTTCTACCCCGGAGGAGACAACACAGACTGTACCTTTCCAGTGAAGCACTGGCTTCAGGTTTAGACAGGCAGACAAGACAAGAAGGGCAACAGTACATAGAAGGCAACATAAAATGAATATGGTGGGACAAAATATGAAAAGAAAGATAATATAATAATAAGATAATATGTTCCACTATCGCTGACACTAACCACCTTCATCAGCACTGTTAAGAGTTGAACAAGACCCTACCTGTCCTGAGGACATTGCCCTTGGCTGACCTGCACCGCACTGACTGGCATGTTGTAAAACCTGTGGTTTGTCAGGGATCATAAAGTGTAGGGAGAACAATAACATCCTTAGCTGTGTCATTCAAGGCTTTTGTAAGACATAAATCAAAAGATTTTTTTCTTAGTCCCCCAAACAATGTGGCTTTCTCACACTCACAGAATAATCAGCTCAGTGTAGGAGTAGCAGAAGTCTTGCATCACCCTTCTTGTAATGGTGGTCTGAGTAGGGAGTTTCCCAGAGGAAAAGGGATACTGCTGCCCTCTCTGTCGTCCTCCTCCATCTGGTTTCCATCAGGAGCTGCTGGACTGGACTGTGTAAAGGTTTTCTCAAAGGATACTAACTTTTTAAAATTTTATTTTTTGACTTTCATTTTTCTTTGATGTCTTTCAACTGTCTCTATGCTTGCTCTACATTTTTACTAACTCCAAAGTGCTACAGTACAAATACATTTTTGATAAGTGGTTAATTAACATAAAATTATAAAGGGAACAATAAGAGCTGGATGAGAGCATTAGGGTTCATTTTCTAACTTCAGGGAGCTCATTCCAGTCTAAACGCACTGATGACTGAACCACACCCACCTTGTGGTCTCCGCTGCAGGATCAAAATCTTCTACCGGGCAGTGAATGCTCTGTAATGTAGCTAAACATTGACCTGGCTGTACTTGAAACATCAGTAAAATCGGCAGTACTTCATGACCTTACTTGTACAACAATGGAGAGACATTAAAATTCAGGGTTTTTGATGTTTTCCTTTGGTTCCAGTTCAAATCCTCAGTGCTGCGTTTTTAATGAGTTGAAAGAGTTGGATACGGTAATAACTTTCGACTGGGGCAGGAACGGAAAGAGGTGCCTGACTGTGACTGGAATTAGATTTGTTTTTTGTTTTTTTTAAAAGGAGATGTACATAACCTCTAAATCCACATGGGATAAAAATGAGTTAATATTTTTTATGTTTCTCAGTTGCACTGCTCTACAAATGTCAAAAGTCAAGTTAAGTACCAAAAGTTGCTCAATTTCAGCAAACCACCAAGGAGGGAAAGCAGGTCAGTTGTAAATATTTAGAGACAAGAGACTGTCTTGTTCACTTTTCCAGAGGAGTGTACACATCTAAGTATAGGCGAGTAAGTGATCCGCTTACTGAAATAAACATTTATTAGAGAAAGCTTTAAATGTTACACCAGCTGTATTTTAGTGCTTCTTCTGTCTTTGCAAAACTACATTAGATCGACATTCTCTCAGGCCAAACATGCATCTCTAAACATCATCCATGTCAAGGTAAAGTTACTGGAAAAGGGAGGATTTGGAACCATTTTCAGCTCAGGCCTGGAGTCAGCTGTAACAGTATCCCTCCCTCTGCCAAACACAATGAGCGCTCTTGTTTAAAAATCTGTCCTCTGTCATGTCTCTGCCCTCATTCTGCAATGCTCCCTGCAACGTTACAATTTCCATTTACACCACATGAACTCTTAAGTGGCCATTCTAAAGGGGTTGCATCATTTCTGACACATGCAAATGACTTAGGAATCTTAATGTAATTTGAAAAAGCCTATTGTAAAAGGGACATTACGTTCAGATAAACCATCTGTTTTTTTTTTATAAAGCGGGGCTGAGACTCCCAAAGCCAACATCAGTGACGAACACACAGGATTTGTGAACCGGTGACGCAGCCTACTGCTTCGCTGCACTGTAATTACATCCACATGATTGGGCCTGTGGATTATGCTGCTTGGCTCAAGCTACAGTTTTCCTTAACTTTAGCTAGAGATATTTTACTGACCTTTCAAAACTGAACAGCTCACAATACACAAATTCTTAATTTTCATAAAACATCTCACAAATTCCTAAACTTTATCTTCAGATAACTGGCTTTCTGTTGTTACAGCATACTGGAAGATCGAGATACTGTGTTAATGGCCCTTTATTAATATGATTAGGGCTGATATGTGGTATGTTCCGATTTAATATGGGCGGAGCCAAAGTTTTTCCCCACCGTTAGTTGCGCTAATGAAGCATACACTGATTTATTTTTTCCAAACTCAGGAATAGATGTAGACACTAGCGGGATATTATCATGAAGCTGCTTGTCATTTTTGTATTACTTACTTTTTCTATTTCTCATGCAATCTCTCCCAGAACCTTTGGGACTCTGGTCAAAAGAGGACCTTTACGCATCCAGACTGTGGGTGGGAGTGCTCTCTGGTGGGAAAAATAGGAAAGTACATGTACTGACCCACAGTTTCTTGGCAGAATACGCATGTGCTGTTTGTCATATCATTCTAAGCCATTGACTGCCTGGAAGCTTACATCATCTGACAGTTTGCTCTAGGAAACATTACATGTGTTTGATGATTATGAATAAACCTGACACCAAAATCAAGTCTTCAATCTGACTGAAGTTTATTACGCCTGGCCAGTGAATTATATGCAACCATGCTGCCTTTGAGTGGCAGCAAGAGTTCAGCTGCTTTAAGATTATTTGGCACATTTGACTTCCCACACAGTCAAATAGCTCATAACAAAGTAAAATGGGGGTTGAGTTAAAACATGTTAGAGCAGAAGACGTTGTAGTGAGCATTGTCCGGATCAAAGACCACACAGCTTGCCTTAGTTTACTTACATTTTATTTAATAAATGATTTGCCAAAATTTTTGAAAATACTGACAAGAAAATTCACACATGTGACATATGTCAAAATATGTCAGTGCGTTAAAATTACATTTCATCTTTGGCATATTCAATATGCAGAAACAATTTGTCTGTGCAGAGTAGTGTCTACAATGTTGTAAAAATAATAATTAAAATTCAACCTTGTATGAGAGCTCCCTTCAAAATGTCACTTAATGGGACAACATTACTTTGTGTTCAGCTCTTCAACACCAAGATCGTGAGTCCCGCTTTAATTTCTCTGCTTTATTATAATTAACAAATCCTACAAAAATCTAAGGACAAACAGAATATATTAAACTGCTAAGCGCTTTGTTGAAATATTAAGTTAATGAAACAAATAGTAAAATAATGAGCTCTCAAAACAGCCAAGCCAACTGTTACAGGCAAGAAACTTAACCTGCTAAGGATCTTGCCGTCCATTGTGAAGCTTGTACAAATACAGAGATGTAAAATAAATAATGTAAGGTATTTCTGAGGAATTTTCCAGCATTCTGTGTCTGACAAATTTTACACAGGTGTCCAGCACTAGTAAAAATACACTTTTTTTCTTAACTTGACAAAAATCTTGTACTGTAACAGGTCAACACTACACTGCATGTCTCCGTTTTCTTCCTGCTCATTCAATAAACTGCATCTTCTTCTTCTTGTTTAGATTCTGTTTGTTGTGTGTATGTGCTGCTACTGACAGTTGTGGACCACCTCATCAGCAGTTGAGAATGGAGTTGGTCCTCAGGATGCGAATGACTTTCCTGGAGGTGTAACTGTACTCGTACTGTATGTGGTCATGGAAGAAATACAAAAGTCCTGGAAGAAAACAAGAGTGGGATAACAGTTAGAGAAAGCTTTATAGTTGTAGTGCTGGGGGAAAATTCAGCTTTTGTATACTTACACGTTACTGAAAATGTGATATTTGAGGCTTCATTTACCATAGTGATAAGCAGCAGCATCGACCTCGTCATCCATCCCAGGAAAATCTTCCTCAATGGTTCGTGGGTAGCCACTGTCCATGGTGCTTGTTGCTTCGTCATAGCTTTGGGTGACAAGTAAAAGCAAAACAATGTCAAAAAATATACAGATTTACATGTGGAAAGAATGGTTTGTATGCCTCCCAAGGATATTGTCCTGCGCGGATTTAAAGACTTTTAAACTCTAGTATAAGTGAGACATGTAATACTCATCACGACATACCTCCAATAGTCCTCATCAGTGAAGAGGAGAGTTTTCCCAGTGTCTCGGATGTGCACAGCTGCATCTATTTTCCTTACTTTCTTGGGAAGTCCAAGTTTGTGTATGTACTTTGGGTAACCATCCACAAGGTCGTACCCATTCAAAGCCCACATTCGGATCCCTGTTGAAATACAGAGCAGAGTTTTGGTCTTTACAAACTGGATCTAGTATTTAAGAAATAATGTAAAAACACAATATCAGTAAATATGTATATATAACCCACCGCTAAATATGATGACTACATCCTTCTCTGAGTTCTCATATGCTGCGTCCACCTTGTTGGGGATGGAGGGCCATGTGGATTTGATCAGCGTCTGCTCTGGCTCCGGCATCTGAGGATGGAGACGCCAGTAGAATCTGCAACAAAGTGCGGCATGTTAACCAAATGTAGCAGAATGAACGGATCTACAATATGCACATCTCAACACATTACACGGGGAGTTATTATTTGAGTCACAGAATAATCAACTCTTCCTCACACACCCTCTAGTGGTTGTAGATTATCAGTCTAGTTGACGATGATCAAGATCTAGAGTTCATGTGTAACCACCTTTGCACTGTGGCATCATGGCTGTACCTGTCTTTGAAGATGATGGTTTCCCCTCTGAGCTCTGTGACAGCATCAAAACTTAACATGGGGTCACATTTGTTTGGTGCGTCAGGCTTTGGCTTCACTTTCCTATGGTTTGGGTTTGGGCCTGTGATTGAACATCTGACATTACTGCACTGCTCACTGCGTTTTTAATCCATTTTAAATCTAAACACAGATCATGTATTTTCCCACCGTAGAGAGCTTGAATGCCTTCAATGTCATCTTCAGACAGCGGGAAGCCTGTAGCGTACGAGTAGACAGGGTACATCAGAGCGCCCGGGTCTGTGGAATGGGACATACCGAGGGCGTGGCCCAACTCATGGGCCGCCACTATAAACAGGTTGTAAGCTGTAGAGAAAAGATGCTCAGTCAAATATATTGTTTGGATATGCCTCACCTGTTTATAATTACTAGAATTCTGTTTGGTGGCTTATGTTGAAATTAGAGTATAACTCTTACCTGATGAATCTTTGCTCCAGTGTTCATCCTCATCAAAGTGAGTGTCTCCTCCGATACCTGGGCCGGGTGGGTAGGCGTGGGCCAGCAATCCATTAGGCCCGTCAAAAGGGTTATAGTCTCCATGCTCTACAGAATAAATGACAGACCATTTTATGTATGTTGAGCAGGAATGTGCACTATTGAAATGTCTATTATTTGTGTGGCCACAGTGTTAAAATACAAACATCATGTATTTGCGTGTTTGTACTCAGATGATATATAGGGTGCATCAGAATTAACGCTTGTTGCACCTTTTGCTCCAAAACTGATCATAATGTCGGCGTTGCCCTCGTGCAGCTTCTTGAAGGTCAGCGGGGTGACGTCAGACCAAACGTTCAGTGCAGTGCGGATGGCTCTGTTTACATCAGACTTCTTCAGATCTGGTGTATAATTCACTATCCTGAAACATCAGGAGATAGAGGGCAAGGGAAGTGATTGAAAAAATTATACTGATGTAATTCATCTTCGCCATTTACATTATATTCATTTCAATGCATACCTGAATGTGACATTGTTATTTTGCCATTTGAGGTGTCGGGGGAAGTGGTTGTATTCCCCAATGTCTGGGACGCCACATCTGGCCAGCTTCATCACCTCCAAAGTGTTGTCATCCAGATTCCCTGATACCTTCAAAGAGGGAGAAACAAAACATAGGTCACATAGGTTCACGTGTTGCCAAAGTACTGTAAAAACTGTCAATCACCCTCCCTCACCTCTCTTAAATTGCAAACCTTTTGCATATTAAGGTATATCTGTTTTTAGGTTTTAGTATTTGTTATTTGCTGTGTTGAATGTTGTCCTGTCTGTCCTGCACTGTGAGCTCTACAGGGCAAATTCCTAACAAAGGTTATTATAATGACAATGAAGGTAACTCATCCCACCACCTACTAACTTCTTTCCCACAAAATAGTTTTCCAAAAAAGCTCAAAGTTAATATGACATTTAAAGATATTAATCACATGTAAAAATGCACCACCAATAATATATTAAAGTCTTGAATGAATAAAACCTACTCCAACTAAGATATCAAATTCAGTTCAATTTTTACAAAACAGCTCATTTGCAGTAGCAGCAGGATTAACAACTTTCCAGACTGGGTCACCTTGAGATTGAAGAATCTCTGCATCTCCTTGATCTTGGTCTCAAAGATACCTGACGACTTGCCTTGGAGAGCAGCTGGAAGGTCATAGAACCGGCGGAGGTACTTCTGTTTAATGAAAGAGAACAAAAGCTGAATGACATTCATAATAGTATGAAAAAACAGGTGTGGCGTACTCTATTTGGAGTGTTTTTTCTTTGATTATGAAGATAAAAAAAGCCACTAGAAGCCAGCGTGTAAGACTAAATATTGTCTGAATTAAAGACCTCAGATCTTACCTCTGCTAAAAGCCTGTTGTTGTCCTCAGACGGCAGAGGCAGAGCAAAGGAGTGAGCGACCAGCGCCAGCAGCAGCAAAGCTATCATTGTAGTTGTCTGTGTGTTGTCCTAACCACTCTATGGGGTCAAGAAGCTCTGCAGGGTATTTATAGTGTTTTGGGGCCAACTTTTTTTCAAAGGGTCCCAGTGATTCATGTAAAAGCACCTAGCCACTTCCTCCTTCGTCTCATGAGAATGTGCTTGTATCAGTGTGACTGCACCGACTGTGGTTTGACTGTATTCCTTTGAATACGTATATGAATATGTATTTCTCAAATTGCCATGACTTATAGAGTCTGCCAGTAGATTAATTAAAATTCAAGGCAAAATGATGCGCTTTTCTTTCTTTTAAAAAGAAAAACAAGAATGACATGGCAGTTTTGTCTTTCTCTTATTGGCAGCTTAATGAGGGATGATTATTTTAATAAGGATGTTATTATCTGCACATCTTCCTCCGTTTAAAACAAAAGAAGAAAAATAAATGCCCTACATTATAAATGGGGACTTTTGGTAATTGGTTCGCACTCCTGCTGGTCTCATGATAGTCACTGTGTCTTGTTATTTTAGGTGAAGACGTTTCAGGATATGTGACTAACAAACACACGGCCAAATAAAGATAGAGTTGACAAAAACATGAGATTTAAATGTAAAATGTGTGATTTACATGTCCCTCTCGATTCTACGCTCTGTTAGACGATATGATGTGGGCACTCTCATGCTGACAAACAAAGGGTTTCATGGTGTGGTTCAGACCTTCTGGATCCTTCCTCTGCACTTACGTTTTACAATCTACATTTAGACATTATTATGCCATAGTTGTATATACTAAGACTTTCTGTTGTGAATCTATTCTGTACACACGACATCTACTGCATGCCTGTCTGTCCCGGGAGAGGGACCCCTCCTCTGTTTATCTTCCTGAGGTTTCTTCCTTTTTTTTTCCCTGTTGAAAGGGTTGCTTTCAGGGGAATTTTTCCTCATTTGACTTGAGGCTCTAAGGACAGAGAGCACTGTATGCTGTACAGATTGTAAAGCCTCTTGAGGCAAAGTGTGATTTGTGATATTGGGCTATAAAAATAGAATTGTCCTGACTTGAGAAAGATTTGCTTCGATTCAAATACATTTTCTTCGAGGGTTTGGTCTGATAATACCTGTAATCAGCTTTTCCTGATTTTCCAATGTTGCTCAATGCCTTTACAAATAGTATGTGATTCAGAGTAACTGGGGCACAACAGAGCATCAATGACTAATTAAACACATAAATGATCATAGTGGTCTCAATCAAGAGGAACTGTAGTCTGCAAGATTTGTGATTACAGAAAAGCCCTGGTGACCTACAACAAAAACAGCGAGATGTTCAATTCTGAAAAATCACTTATTACCAACACAGAAGCACCAAGAACACAAAGTACAAGATGAGACAGCTATTTAATCGTAAGTAAGATTGTAATATGGTTATTATAATGAAAGAATTTAACTGTATAGGTAGCTGTAGATCCTTGGAGTCAAGGCAGGTAAAGACATGCT
Source organism: Micropterus dolomieu (assembly GCF_021292245.1). Classification (NCBI taxonomy): domain Eukaryota; kingdom Metazoa; phylum Chordata; class Actinopteri; order Centrarchiformes; family Centrarchidae; genus Micropterus; species Micropterus dolomieu. The sequence continues at coordinate 13,605,581 of NC_060166.1, forward strand.
GCCTATTACTGCGTAGACAACTTCAGTGTCTGTGTGAGACAACAAAGGTATATAATTATTTGCTCCTGCTTCAGCAACAACAGAATTCCTTAACTTCTTCACTGTAGAAAAAAGGCTAAAATAGTTTCCAATTTCTTACATCAAATTGCTCACAAAATTGCATTCTTTACTATATGAGCAATTCATATTTGGATACAAAAAGTACTCTTTTTTTTATAGTTAAGTTAAGTAATTTAAAGAGTTCAGCATTCAAAGAATTTTTTTCAACTTAAGTTGCTGCACTGACAACAATTAGGAGATGTCAAACAATGATTTGTCTGTGTCGCAATGCCAGTCTTTTTGGGAAAATGTCTCGTGATGACAATGTTTTGCTAAGTATAAGGCTGTATGTCATCAAGTGTTTGCAGTCAAGAAGGGCATCAAGCTGCTGCACTGAAAACCAAAAAACAAACCAAAGCAAAACTCCAGATTACAAACAGTTGGTGTCCCTTGTCATTATGAAGGAGCAACAGTTATGGTGGCAGGGATTTGTAGGACATTGGCTACCTTCTGATCGCTTCAAAAAATTCAAATGAGTCTTATACACTTTCCTCTTTAAAAAATAAAAAAGATTTATGTATTATTGTACACTATACTTAGAATTGTAAGAGTACTGTACAAACATCACAATAGAAGTCCTGTTCATCTGCATTGCATTAGTTATAGCGTGTGCAATGTGCAACAAACACTGTGTTCAAACACCTCAGCATCCTGGGGACACAAATATTTTTGGAGCAACATCATTGCTTAGACGGTGGTAAGCAGAGGGCTCCTGAGTCATGCCAGGGGAAGTTGGAAGCAAGGGGGATTTTTGCTGTTATTTTAAAATCATCTCCAACAAACACACACACACACACAAATATGGAAACATGCACACTACTGATCTGTGTTGTGACCCTCTGGTTGCATTCAAAGATAGTTAGAGCACTGAGTTATGAAAAATGGTTGTTGTATGACCTTTATTGTAGTGGCAGGTCTGAGGACTGTGAAACACAAATTACATCTTAATGATATTCCAGTTACAGAGATAAGCCCCATTGTCAGTCTGTCTATTACAGAAGCTCATATTTCTGTCATGGTATTTTTTCTAAAGCAGTCCCATGAGGCTATAATTGTAATTACACAGCAGAAACTAAAATTGGCGGATGTTGGATTAAAAATTGTTACCACCAGCGGGGCAAAAGCGGGGCTTTTCGACATCTCAAACTCAGCTTGTAAGGCTCAGCTTTACGTTATCAACCTCAGCTGTGCTTTTTCCTTTGTTTGCAGATATAACAGCAACTTCACATTGTGTATTTACTTCAGCTCTGCTGTCATATAAAGAGAGAAATTCAGAGATTGAGATTATGAGTTGCCCTTCCAAGGCAAGTTGGCAACAGAGAATTATGAGAAATGAGGGGGAAAAAAGAAATATGAAATATAAAGTTCCTCTTCTTTCATCTAGTCCCTAATCATCCTGCATCAACCTTTCTCTGACACAACAGCGAAGTGGTCAATGCTGCTGCACCTCATGTCATTCACAGGCTTTGGACTCATGACTGTGTTACTTGGTGGTTTGTTCTCTTCAGCACAGTAACATCCCACTAAAAGTATGTTAGTTTTTTTTTATTCTTAATTCCAGTGCTTGGAATAGGCGGGATGGGCTAGCCACCTGCTTCTGAGAAATCCACTCTTTAAAATGTCACTTCCGCACTACTTGCTCATAGTATTTTGGCACAGGAACACGAAACAAGGATGACGTGAGGTGTGATGAAATCCCCCCTGCTGTGTCAGCGTGCTCCAACAGACAGACCTACTGTGATAAACAAGGACGCATCCTTACTTGGTTCTTTTCCTTTCACATAAGCCGCTGGTTTAGTTTCACATGGTTGCGTCCACTGTTTCATCATGTAAATCCATTATCAATTAAATTAATGGTTTTGTTCGAATTGCTGTGTTGAAATCAAATTATGAACCAGTTCAATTCATTCAGATGTCTTCCATAATACCTCCTGCCAAAAAATTCAGGACTATGATAACTCTGAACGGAAGTGACAGTTTTCTCTAGGCACAACTAACTCTTTCACAGCTGATTTGTGGTCAGAAAGTTCTGTCCGAAATGTAAAGCCTGTTTCCTCTGTAACAATCACGGCTGTGTTTCTCCTGAATGTGATTTAATTTAATTTGTTAACATGTTAATTTAACATGTTAGCCATTAATTTAGAATGTGAACTTGAAGACTTTGTACAATGTGGCTCTATGTTTCTTCAAAGTATAATTTGCTTCTGCAGAACGGTGGCATATTTTGTGAGATAACTGATGAAGAGAAGTGAAGCTATGTATTGTGAAATGTTTTTGGTGTTATTTTGATGTAATGTAAATGTTTGTGATGAGGCAGAATAAGCATGAACCTTTTAAACCATAAAACACAGCTTGACATATTGTATAAACTTATACACTTATTGGCAACAGACTGAACGAAAAAGTTTTATGTTTTACTAGCAAAAGCGTGGAACACTTATTGTAGGTCTCCTTGGACAAATGCATCTGCCAAATAAATGGAGGACAATGAACGTGTATCATTAAGTCACAATATGAATTGGCTACTGTTTCCAGTAAAGGGAGGATTTAGATTACAGCTAAATCAGAAATTCTCCAGTACACTGTAGAAACTGTAATTTAATCTTCACACATTGCAAGTCCATAAATAAAATACCCAGAAGGGCTTGGATTAAACTGCTGAGTGACTGCAATTTCTGAGCAACCTCAAACCACAGTGACTGCTGTCATGTGAGGTCAGGCCCACTCAGCAAAAATTAGAAACTACATGTAGTGAAGAGATACCACAGGAGGGCAGCAGTGACTCAAGCAGGAGACTGTTTCGTGGAAGCACACACACTCATGGCTCTGCTCCCTCTGCTCCCCTGCATGTATCTTACCATGCCCCAGTGTTACCACAACCTCATGCCGAAGTGTTAAAAATCAACAGAAGTTTAATTTGAGATAGCTAAAAAACAAGATTTATGTTTTCCTGATTTGCCTAGTCTTATCTGTTGCTTTTGGAGTGTGCAGTTATACTGTATGTTACTGCTGTGACAATGTATTACTGCTTTAAAAATGTATGAATAAATAAATGATTCTTTTGATTTATTATCATGATGTTTTTATGTAGAAAAACGTAGTTCTAATGACATGTGCAGTCTAAGTTTTGCTTTCACCCATTCATCTCAGTTTGGATGTGTATGGTTGCACTGTGCATTGGAGTGCGCTGTAGTGACTGTCATGATACTACAGCTAGGGGGAAACAAAGCCAGCTTTTTTTTTTTTACATTCAAAGTGAAGGTAGGCCTACCATCCTTTGTTTCAGTTCTGTTTAATTGATCGTTTGTTACAGCGTCGCTTTCACATATGGTTATGCCAATTTAAAACCAAACTGTATTTGTTTGTGATAAAAAATAAGTGTTAAAATACTTACTCTGAGATTTAAGTCATAGATGTACGAGAAAGAAGCACACATTTACTGGAATAAGAAAAGAAATCGGAAAATCCCATTTTTCAGGTTTGACGGAAGTTGAAAGCTTTGTAATGTACTTCTGACTCTCAGTCCTGCTTAATCATTTAGTCATTTCTTAGTACTTTCACGTCTTTCAAGTACTGCAAGAAGTAGAAAAACACAGACAATGCTTTTCAATACTTTCAACATTTATTACAGACAAATAAGATGATCTCCAAGAAGACAAATATTGCTCATCTTCTTGATCTGATATATAGCGTCTCTGGCACCTTGTCAGTGTGAAAGTGTATGTTTGGGGCAAAACAGAAATTTTCCTTCTGGTTTAATTACCATAGCGGTGTCTTCCAGCTTGTAACCTTGCAGCTCCAAACTACACTCTCACTCAACACACCTGCCTAAAATGACTCATTAACTCGTCTGTACTCAGACTGTAAAACCAAAGCTACAGAAATTCTACAAGTTTTTGCAAAAGAGTGCGGCATACTCTTATAATACTCTTATAAATCTTAGCTCATGTTGCTGATAGGGGCACTGCTGAGCTCCAGTGATGCATGGGAATGAGCAGTGCCACCTCTCAGTCTAGAGGTTCCTCAACAGGGGTTCTGCTGGGGAAATCATTTATATATCAAAGCAGCTTGGTTTTTGATGGTGAAAATATCCACATGTTTATGCCTAACACACTCACAGTCAGAGTAATGAGCACATCTAGCAGAAAGAATCTTTTTCTATGCTTTGTGTTGCTTCATGTTGCAGTTTCCCCACTTGTTTGGGATTATCTGGGAATCAGCACACTCACACTGCATTCTTAAACTTCCAGAGTAAATGTTGTGTCTTTGTCTTATTCATTTGACCATTCCTGAAACAAATGGTTTATGTCCTAAATTTTAATTGGATTTGAATAAGATGGTGAAATTGAAACCGTACACTGGATACCTTTTCCATTTCAACCAACATTGGAGCAAACGTGTCACCCAAAATGTTGAAATGTCATTACGTTCTCCTCTCTTGTTGCTGTCTTTGGATCTCTGCAAACCCATCCCTAACTCCAGAGTACTGTCTGAGTCCTTTTGCAAGTGGTATGAGTCACAGTGACCATTTAAAAAGGCCTTCTCATTAACCAGAACTTCCATCTCCATGTAGTTAGGATAACAATCCACGTAGTTTTAGGTTTGTGAAATGCATATTATGTTGCTCTCTTGCTGGGAGAGAGCTCTCCTTGAAGCTGGCCACTGTAAGTGCATAATTGCATGAGCTGCATTTCAAATGTCTGAGATTTGACTGAAAGTGACTTTATGACTTGTATAAAACATGCCAATTTGAAAGTGTTTCTGTTGAGAGTTAACAAAATTGCAAGGTTCTGTTCTCGCTTGTGTGTGGGATCCTGAGATAATGTAGTGTATCCTCATTTTTCTCACTCACTAATATGCTTTCTTAAATGTATTCTTGTTTTTCTTCGGAAGGACAATCTGCAAGGGGACTGGCTACCGATGTTGCTTGGAAAGTCTTGATACAGTTTATTTTCATGAAGGATTTTAGTTGTAGTTGTAGTTGATACATTAAGTTTGATCACCCAAGAGTGTTTGTGTAGAAGTTATGAATAAATATGATGTACAATTTTATGGATGCTACAGTGAGAATGTGCATTCTACTATCGTGCCTGCTGCAAATCAGGAGCCCATCCACAAAGGGAATGCAACCTTCTACCTTGGCATTAAGTGAGTAGCGCAAGAGCAGTTCAGTTCAGTGCAATATGAACTCTGATGTGGATCTCGAATCTGCTCGCAGGAATACCTTCAGCAGTACTACAACCTTTCAACCTGAAGCAGAGCCGACCAGACTTCACCTCCAAGGTGAAAGACATGCAGATATTCTTTGGGCTCAATGCAACAGGTGTGCTGGACTCAGACACCCTGGAGGTGATGAGTAGCCCTCGGTGTGGCATTCCAGATGTGGAGGAGTACAGCCACATCCAGGGGACACAATTGAACAAGACTGTCATCACCCACAGACATGTATATGGTCTTCTGTGTGCTCTTGTTTCTTTAAAGTGGAGTAGAAGTACAGTCTGAAAGATATATGAAAGGGATGTCTGACATAGACTGAACTTGCAAAAAAAAAAGAGAACAGTTTGGTTGTGTCTAAAATGGCAAAGATTTTGAGGCAGCAGGCTATAAAAACCTTTGAAATAAAACCAGGCAATAAAACCAGAAATAGGGAATACAACTGTCACAAGTCGTTATTGTTAACGGATTTTGAGACTCCTGCCTCTGAGCATTATTGTGGGCTTGTTAAAGTGCCAAATTCATCAGACATGCTTGGACTTATGAAACACTGTCCTTATACAGTTCATTGCAAGTTCTGTTTGAGACACGCCTGCTGAAAGAAAAATGTATAATTAAAGAGAAACTAAAAAAGCATCCATTGTCATTATTTTTAAAATGAAAGGTTGTAAAACCTTGTAGTACTTATAGTATCTTCAAAAAGTATCACAGGTTTATATAATGCTGTGCTATAAATCATTCCTGAGATTTATATTCACATATGGGGGATACTAGGTCTTAAGCTTTATGTTAATCATCAACTTGACACATATGCTGCTACAGCATTGGCAGGTACACCAGAGATTTGCCTCGCAACACTGTGGACTTTCTGGTTGAGTCGGCCCCTTTTGGGCCAGAGCCAGCGTTTGTCAGGTCTCACACCAGCAGTGCTGACATCATGGTGGGTTTGTCTTTTTGTTTCACACAGGACAGGGACAGACAATAAGACTGAGCAGATGGGGTCATCCTCACAGATGGAAATGTTTGCTTTTCAGTGAAAAATGTAACATGTAAAACACAATCTCATAGATGTATGATGTAGTGCTTCAGTAGTAATTTAACTGCTAACCAAGGCAGCGTCATCATGTGCCAGCTGCTGAACTTGACACACTCATTTAGATGAGGTGAACAAAGGCCTGTAATTTTCTTTTGGCATGAAAGAAATTTGTTTTCTCCGTGTTTTTTATATTTCATGTTTGGCCTGGATTATATTATGAAGGACATGGTAACTTGTATCCATTTGAAGGACCCAGAGGCACACTGGCTAATGCGTTTGGCCCCAGGTTGGGTGGTGGAGGAGACGCGCACTTTGATGATCACACTGGCGCTCCACAATGATGCTGAGGGAATTTAATAGACAATGTAATATATTTGGATGCATTTTCTTCTAGCTATTGCAGGTTATGATCTGTTTGTGGTAGCTGCACATGAATTTGGCCATGCTTTGGGCCTGAAACAATCCAGAAACCCTGAGTCACAGAAGTGTCCGACCTACAAATCCTCCTGTTCAGGCAACTATTATCCACAGAAATGTAGCAAATGATGAATTGACTCCTGAGAGTTTTTATTGGCGTGGAACCTGACCCCTGAGTGTGTGCTCATGCATTTTAGATCCATTCGGATGTCGTCAAAAAAACTTTTCGATGTACGTCTGGAGCTCTTACCCCTGGCTGTCAGGATCGCTGGTCCCTGGACTCATGTAGAACAAATGTGATCCAGACCTGACCTTTGACGCAGGGTCCACTTTTTGAGATTTCACCATCTTTTTCAGAGACAGGTACACTGATGATTTTATTTTTATATTTCCTGTTTGGAAAGGCACAAAGGTCATCTTTTTGTATTTCTAAATGATTAAATCTCAGATTGATTGTAGGATCTGATGGTTTACCGTTTAAAAGTCATCATTCACCTTTCAATACATACTGAATAATATCCCCTTTTTGTAATATAGTATCAATATGTGTTGTTATTAGTAGCTCAGGAATGCTAAGTGACATGCAGCCTCAGCTTAGTGTAGTGAAGTTTCTACGGTGCATGTGGTTTCCCCTCCATGATTTAAACTGTATAATTTACCCACTTTACCACTTAAAGCCCTTCATATGATATAATCTCATTTCAGCTGCGAGCAAAAATGGATATTTAAGTTCAGAAAGATGCTCATCTTAGTCATCATCATCATCAGCAGTAGCAGCAGCAGCAGCAAAAACACGCCAGACAACACAGCGTGATAAAGGTTAAATATGTGAATCACTGCTTCTTGAAGACCTTATTTTTCTCATTTCATGTTTCATTTACTTCTTTGTCAGACCACAAATCTACAAATATGTCTACACCCAGAAGCATGTTGTTGGAGTTGAGAAAGCTAATTCCTGGCTTGGATGTTGAAATACTTTAAATCCATAAACGTGCAACAAGGAAATGGAAACCTTAATTAAATTAAACAACATGAAGAAAAAACCCCCACTGTGCTTCTTCACCTTCGAGAGGAGTTTTATTTATCAGTAGTCATCCATCCATCCATCGTCAACCGCTTATCCTGCATACAGGGTCGCGGGGGGGAGGCTGGAGCCAATCCCAGCTGACATCGGGCGCAAGGCGGGGTACACCCTGGACAGGTCGCTAGTCCATCGCAGGGCCACACATAGACGAACAACCACTCACGCTCAGACTCCATCAGTAGTCATATTTTGTCAAAATAAAGAATTACAGTGTAAACCTGATCATACTTGTGTCTGTTTTTTTATATGCATCTCACAGAAAAAAACATTCCTAGCATCTGCTGATGCAGCTTTTATGTTTTTTTTGGTTAATCTTTGTATCAAATCGAGGGTCGAGACTTATAATCAGTTAGGATGGTGGTGGAGTGTAAATTAAGTTTGCCTCACTAATGGCTGCAGGCTTTGACTTGCCTGAGTAGAATCAACAGAATTTACAAACAACACTTTTGGCTTCTGGTTTCTATACTAAAAAACATGTACACACACATATTTCACCACAACAGACAGAACGCCCAGACACAGTATGTAGACGTTTCATTGGGAGGTTTGAACCACAAAACCTCCAGAAAATTGGGGTAGGTAGACCCAGCTGTAACTACCAGGATTGTGCGCTGTTGGGCCATGTGATTGCCCAACAGCTCAGAGAATACTCCCATATAAAAAATGTGAAGCCTGGTGGAAATGTGCATTTTAAACATGGAGTTGTTCTGGCTGTGGATGCCTGTTTTGGGCTCTCTGATGTTAGCGGAAATCTTGTGGACTCTGCCCATCAATCAGGATCAGTGGCCGAGGCCTGAGGATGTGGAGCTGGCTGAGGTTTGTGGATGGACGACGTCTTTTATATGACAAATAAGAGTTTATCCATCTATTGATTTTTGTTTTATTTTAAACACTATATATAGTTTACAGCCTAATTACTTTGAGGGAGGGAGGTAATTGGCTAACAGAACCACCCACATCGGCAGATTTTAAGGAGAATATGCTTAGCTCTAATCTTTGTCTACTATATACTTGTGTAAACTTGAGAATCTGATCTCACCAAAGATGAACTAGAACTACTAATGCATTGTATTTTAAATGGTGGATTAATCTCAACATTACCCGATGGACAGACAAACACTAACTATGGCAACATATGGCTAAATTGCACCTCCTTTTGATTATCCCCTTCTTAATTATCTCACAATCCTTTTATAACTTGTGTGCTCCTTATCTCCATCTTTGCAACCGACTGTTTGTTTCATAAGCAGGATCAATGAGGGATCATGCTGACTTTTACCAGGATTTAACAGGAAAACTGGATTTACGTGAATAATTAACACTCCCTTGTCTGTCCTGTTTGTCTTTGTGCATTGGGGAAAAACCACTATGATACCACTATGCTATGGTATTCCAAAACTCTAACATGTATAAAAAACCATAATATGCAGATACATTTTGGATATCTTGTCCTCCAGACCTTTCTCCTCTCAACAACAGGGCTACCTCAGGAGATTTTACAACCTGAACCCCAGAAGCAGAGTGTCTGGAAGAAGGATCAGGTCCACGTCAGCCATGGAAGAGAAGCTCAGAGAAATGCAAAACTTCTTTGGTCTGAGAGAGACGGGTCGACTGGACCCTCACACCCTGAATGTGATGAGGGAGCCGAGGTGTGGTGTTCAAGACGTAGAAAACTTCAGCTTTTATCCCGAAAGGCCTAAATGGAAGAACCACACCATCACATACATGTGAGACGATTTGTCTTTCCTGTTTTTCCTGATTACTGAAATATTGTGAAATGATTTTTTTCTTGCAGATTGTTAAATTTTAAGATTTAATTTTGCCAGCAGAGGAAATGTTACCGTAGCTGCAGCAGTGGAAGTTGTTGCTCCCACTGTCTCATGTTTGTGTGTCCATCTTTGGGTGCTGGCGTGCAGGATTGCCAAATACACTCCGGACATGAAGAAAGAGGATGTGGAAAAGTCCTTTCGTTCAGCCCTGAAGATGTGGAGTGATGCAGCACCGCTGAGCTTCATCAAAGTCAACCATGGCAAAGCTGATATAGTGTTCTCCTTCGCCCGCAGAAGTAAATCTGAAAACCACATCTGAACAATTATTATGTTGGTTAAGATACATTCAAAACAGAGGTCCTAATTATGGTTAATGATGCCACAAATAAAGATACAAAGACAGGACACTTGTTTATGAGTCTTGTTTCATTCAAAGTGCGAAGAAGTGTCTTTTCTGTCGCAGTTCATGGAGATTTCTTTCCCTTTGATGGACCCCGTGGTGTGCTGGCTCATGCCTTTCAGCCAGGAGGGGGGATAGGAGGAGACGTGCACTTTGATGAAGATGAAACATGGACAGACGGGAGGCAAGGTTTGTCAGGCAAAACATGTTTGCAATTCTGTGAGAGAAAACGTTATTAATTCAGCAAACTGAACACAAAAGATGATCCTGTAAACTAAGAATCAGAAACTTTTTTGCAAAACAGTGCAACATTTATCCTTTAAGGTTTGTTGAGGCAAAGAAAAATAATAACAAAAAATGTAAATTAATGTGAAATACTTAAGTACAAAATTGTTGTATTTCTGTTATGCTACTTTATACTTCATTTATTTCACAGCTTTACTTAGTTTATTCAAACAAAGATTAACTTAATATCAAGTTAAACATGCAATTTGGTGCATAGTTATAAAATTAAGCTCCATCCGAACAACCTCAACAATAACATGATACTTATACTTTTAAGTACTTATACAACATTAACGGATACATAAAAAGTATAGTAAAATGACAATAATAAAACAATACATGATATATAATAATATAACTGTCATGGGGTCGTTTTCTGCACAATGAGTACATACAATGTCAATTCTGAACCACAGTTGGCAGCAAACAGCTGTTGCGCTGCTCTTTGTAAATTGAAACTTTAAACATGTTGGACCACTCCCCAGTCACAGCTGCACCTGCCTTTGACAGCTCATGGGCACGACACCTGGTGTGACATCATCTCTGGGGTGTGGCCAATGCCGCTACATTCCTGATAGTTTCAAACCTACAGACAATTTTCTGTGTGATTCTGTGTCAATGTATCCGTCAAACGGACTAACAGGACATGTCTGTTGCTGCATTTCAGGTTACAGCCTGTTGGCTGTTGCAGCTCATGAACTTGGCCACTCACTGGGTTTGACTCACTCAAGAGACCCCTCGGCTATCATGTACCCCAATTACAGGTCTCACAGCAGTACACAGTACTCTCTATCCAAAGACGATGTGCTTGGCATCCAAACACTGTACGGTGAGGGGAAAAAAAAGATTGCACAAAATGAAAATAAAATTATAGTGCACTATAATGTACAATACCATATTTTATGCATTTTTTCCCTTGTTTCTTAGGAGAACCCACAAGAAAAGAGGAAACACAATCAGTTCCCAAAAAGTGTGACCCAAACTTTTCTTTAGACGCAGCAGTTGTGATTGGAAATGAGATTGTTTTCTTTAAAAACAGGTATGGTATGTTTTAAATTATGATTGCAAAAGCGCTTCAATATGTTTGAGCTGCAACTGAGTGAGTCTACTTATTGTTTCAACCTAGGTACATGTGGATGAGAACAACACGGACAACTTATTGGAATCGCCTGAGAGGGAGCCACAGCAGCACATATTTTCCGAGCATCAGTTCTCACTTTGATGCCGCTTATGACATCCCTGCCAAAGGCGTGGCGTACATATTCACCGGTACTGTGTAATGGGCAGTCCGCAAAGCATCACTTAGGCCTTATCAGCATGACAAAGCTGGATTTCCAGTAGGAGAACACAGTGTTGCACCCAAATTACAGCCTTGTGCAACATTTAAGTGTTGCAGTTCATACAAGAGGCTCACTGAGTTTGGCTGTGCTTGTGCTATGTTGTGGTTTTTCATAGTGTCCCAAAATGCAGTGACGTGGCTGTGTTTTTCCAGGTTATAAGTACTGGGTGGTTCAACAGCTTAAGATGAAAAGTGTTGCTGGCTCCATCTACGAGTACGGATTCCCCTCCAGAGTCAAGCAGGTTGACGCAGCCGTGCATGTCAGTGAATATGGAAAAACAGTCTTCTTTGTAGGAGAGGTTTATTACAGGTGACCTGTTTTGATGCATATTTGTTTTACATTTAAAATCTCATTCTCTGTTTTTGATCGTTTACATGAAATAAAGACATGAACACTGTCAACAGGAAAATGTACCCAACAAAATGAATAAATAAATACATTATCAATATCTACACTGTACCTATAATGCAATTCAAAGGCAGTAAATCAGTTATATTAGACATTTGAACAGAAGGAAGTTTACAACATACAGCAAATCAATTTTAGTATGGACAAATAATTTGACTGTAAACATACATACATAGATCCCTCATACATGAAGAGTGCTCTGTGCACTTCAGAAAACACACTGACACTGAGGAAGGCAAAGAAACTGAAGTTATTTAAATGATCCAATCCCCAGGTTTGATGAGCACAGGAGAAGGATGGACCCCGGCTTCCCCAGACTCATCCAAACAGACTGGCTTGGAGTCCCGAGGAGGGTGGATGCTGCCTTCAAGTCACATGGTAAATAAAAAAAAACACAAAGAAAAGAGAAAACTGGCACAGTTTATGGACATGAATGTGAAGCGTGTAATGTGGTCACATGAACAGAATACAACTGAAATAGAAGTTGTAATTTCTTTTCTTTAACGTGTGGGGTTTACCGCATGGGTTGCACTTTTACACTGAAAACACCATTTGCCCCAGTTTCAGGACAAGGTGCCGCTTGAGTAGAAATGTTCTTTTTACAGCTAAACGTTGTTGTTCACATTTCATCTCATTTGTTCTGAAACGATATGAGGGGATAACACGCTTTTTTGTATGCTGTTCCGTCGACAGGCAGCATCTTCCTCTTCAGTGGGACAAAATCCTACCAGTATGACTTCAAGCAAAAGCGGGTGTTGAATATCATTTCAGCAAACTCTTGGCTGGGATGTTGATACAGTTGATACAGTGATGGGCACGTTACTGAGAGTACATCCTTTATACCCCCCCATCTTTAATTTACTTGATAAATTTCGCTCAATTCCTGGATGTCTATGAGATCATGCTTATATTATCTTATCCCATAGACACTCAACATTTGAGCCAAAATAGCCTAATATTGCTGTTTGACATTTTCTGACTACACCAAATAGTTTTAAAAATGGTCTGTCCTAAACCATTTATTAGTCTGACTCTGACGGGGGGGAAACTATTGCATTTCCATTCACTGAGCCTCCCCTGAAACTATGAAACTATTTGGAGCCCCCCTAGGGAGGTTCGCCTCACACTTTGAAAACCCCTGATTTATACAGTTAAGAAGAACTCTGAAGTTAGAGATGTCGAGTAAATAAAAGTTATAGTTGTTAAATTGAGATAATATGTTGAGATTATGTATATGTATTTGACTAAATTGTTGGATTTTTGGGGCTATGTGTTTACCTGTATATAAACTCTGATGTCACTCTCTGGTATAAATGTACCTTTATGTACTTAACATCTTAGAGTTAACCTAACTTATACTATATTGTAAATCTGAATATATAAAAACAGGATGTGTCTTATTAAACAGAACTCTACAAAATGGCCTGTTTGTGTTGCATTTTTATATATTATACAATTATTATTATTAAAGATGCATATGCAGATACAAAATATTAATCTGCAAAGGAACCAAAAACTACAGCTATCAAATAATTGTAGTGGACTAAAATGTACAACATTTCACTCGTACATCAAAGTTGTAAACAAGGAAAATACTCGCGTTAAGTGCAAGAACCTAAGAGTTGTATTACAGTAAGTACAAACCACCGACTTTCCACCATTGTTCCAGGGTCAGACCTTTTTCCTCTTTGCAAGACAGGAGGCCTGAACTTCTTATCAGACAAACAAAAGTAAATAAGCAGGTAAGTGCAGATGATCAGTTTCTGTCCACTTAGTTAGTTGTAACATGAGTTTACAGTAAGTGTCCAAACAGTGGCCTTAGTGCCAAAAAAATAACTTTACGCACACACACCACGCTCATGTTTACCCGCCAAGCTGGACTGTGGTCACTGTACATAAAATTGATTGACACTGAATCGATTGTATCATCTCCTCCCACTGCGTTATGAGAGGGGCCACTGTTTACTCCCCTTCTCCCTCTGGAGCAGGGGCTTGCCTGAGGACTCATGCATGCTCTTATTCAGCTTTTGTCAGAACAATACACACCTCAGGCTGCCAAGGCTGCCTTTATAAGAGGAGAGTGAATGGAGAGAAGAAAACATTTTAACAAGATGTCCCTGGCTGATTTTTGGATTGTGTTGCTGGGGTGTTCAGCCCTGTGTCACACAGCACCTACCATTTCTCCAACAACTTTACCAGAGGACGAAGACCTGGCTGAGGTAATACAAAATATATTCGGCATACATTTTGGCAACTAGGAACTGTCTAAACTAACAAGGTGAACACAGGAGAACATGTCACATTTAAAGCATGCACTGTAGTGATTAGGCAGGTCAGAGGTGAGACGGATTGCAAAACGAGTCTATAAATTCAGATTGTGTAGACAAGCAATAAACATGTACATAGTCAGATGAAATTAATTACTTGTCTTAGAAAATCACCTTTCTTCTCCTGGTATCAGAGATACCTTTCTCAGTTCTACGCTGATGTTGGGATGAAAAACACCTCTATGCGAAGCATCACTAACAGCTCCTTCAGCCAGGATCTACGGGCCATGCAGGCTTTCTTTGGCCTTGAGGTAATTACAATGAATGAAGGATTTTACCTAAGATTGCCTTCTTGTAATCAACATAATCATGAATGCTAATAACTTCAACTCAAAGGATTCATACCAGAAACCGTATTGCAGGTGACAGACACATTGCTCAAACCTCATTTTAAAATCATCTCATATCATCATCTGACCACCAGGTGACTGGTGTCTTGAATAACAAGACTATTGAGGTGATGAAGGCTCCAAGGTGTGGTGTGACAGATATCAGCCGATATGGACACTTCCCTGGGAAACCCAAATGGGAGAAAAGGCTGATTACATACAGGTAACTGGAAGTACTATACTGCCAGAGCATGTTAACATTGTAAATAGTTTAGTCACATGATTGTATTTTTGGTAGTTGAATATATAAACATCACCCAAAGATGACTCTGATGATGATAACAGCAGTTATTAATGTGATTTGAACAGGATCACTCAGTACACTCCAGATCTGACCCAGAACCAGGTGGACAAAACCATTGCTCAGGCCTTCCAGCTGTACAGCGATGTCATCCCACTGGACTTTAAACAGGTCTACAGTGGTACTGCAGACATCATGATCCTCTTCAAGGGCGGATGTGAGTCTGAGGTTTTTAAAAACATCCTAAACTTATATAATAATAATATAATGTGTGGTTATATAATAATAAAATAACCACATAAGACTCTAGAGCTGACTGACAAACAGACCGACATCGCCCTCCCAAGAGTCACTAAAAGTTGCCAATGTGGGTAAAAGTAAATTGAATTGCCTTAGATTTGTCTGACCTTAAACAAAGTATTTTTCTTAAACATGGTTACATCAGTGATGCCCGCTATGGGAATCATTTTCTCTGCATGCAGTAATAGACATACACTCTGTATTTTTTTTAATTTATAGATTACATATTCTTCTTTGTCTTATTGCAGATCATGGGGACTTTTATCCTTTTGATGGGGCAGGTGGAGTCTTGGCTCACGCTAACTCTCCAGGACAGGGTGAGGGAGGGGACACGCACTTTGATGATGATGAAACCTGGACTCTCACCCAAAGAGGTAAATATAAGCTGAAGCAGCCCTGTCCACTGGGTACGAAGTATATAATCTGTGCAGTTCTGATTGTAGCAGTACACTGTTTGGTGTGTGAGGAAGAAATAAATCCTATATATTCAGCAGATTGAGTTTTTACTTCTTTACAGAACAGACATTATTTTCACTTTCTTACATGTGGCTAATCATCTGAATGTGCCCATTTATTAAAATACATAACTGCATGAACACGCAAATGTATATCAATAAAATACACCATAAATTACTGTATTGTTGTGTTTAGGTGTGAATCTGCTGCTGGTGGCGGCCCATGAGTTTGGCCATGCTCTTGGTTTGGATCACTCCAGGGACAGACGTGCACTAATGTACCCCACTTACAAATATGTCGACACAAACGGATACAGGCTGCCAGATGATGACAGGCGTGGGGTTCAAACCCTTTATGGTAAGAAAAAAACCATAATTTTTATATAATGATTCACATTAATGTAAATTAAGGCCAGACAATCGTCTATAAAAAATAACAGTCCACATATTGGATTGGAGAAATTTCTCTTCATCTGAGCTACATGACAGAATCCTCTATTCAACCAGTAAACAGCTGACCTATGGATGAATGTCTTGTGCTGCTGTTTGTAATTTGTGACAATAAACTAGATCCATTTTATATACATTGCGGTTCACCTGTCTGACAGTCTGAATAAATGTTTCTTAAATGTTTCTAAAAGTGTATCTTTTATTTATTAATGTTGATAGTTGTTCGCTTTATGAGGACTGACTAATCCGTCTTTCAGGCAGTCGTACACCAGTACCCACAAAAAAACCTAAACCACCTCCTGGCCCAGAGCCAGAGGAACCAGCAGAGGATCCAAACCTAGACCCTCTGCCCAACCCCAGAGAGGAGCAGTGTAGCCGCGACCTGGTGTTTGACGCTGCTACCTCCATCAGGGGAGACCTGTACTTCTTCAAAAACGGGTATGTTTTAAATATGCGGTGATCATCTTGTTTATGTGGGAAGTATGTAAATGCATCTTCTTAAAATCCATACTAGATACTACTGGAGGAAGAGTACGACTTTCCAAGGAATCCGTTTGACTAAAGTGAACACAAAATGGTCACAAATCAACCATGTGGATGCTGCCTTTGAAGTCCCATCCAAGGATGTGGTGTATCTTTTCGAAGGTAATGTTAATGGTGTATTGTTATGTCTGAATGTTGAATATACTTAATTCAGAGAATACTGTGAAGCTATTCAGGTAAATACATGATTTAATAACCTCCAACTGTTTCTCTAAAGGTCGTCAATACTGGGGCATAAGGGCTTATGCAAAGACAATAATTTCAGGCTATCCAAAGTCACTCACCAACCTTGGCCTCCCGTCTTCAGTCACTAAGGTGGATGCAGCCGTTTATGAGTCAACTACTAGAAAAACACTAATTTTTGTGAACAACCAATATTGGAGGTGAGTGCTGGTCATGATCATGTTTTTAGTTTTGTTATTGATATGGCATGTGCCCGTTTGTCTTTAGAAGATAGTAATGAACACAGATTCTGATATATTACTGAGTACAGCGACATACCATCAAAGCATTTGTAATAGTCTCTCTTTTCTATCTTGCAGCTATGATGAGGGCAGAAGCCAAATGGACTCTGGATACCCACGATTTATCAGTCAGGATTTCCCTGGCATAGGCACTAAAATAGATGCAGCCTTTGAGAATTTTGGTGAGAAATCAACTCATTTACCCCTTTTTATACAAGTCAAGAGCATATCAACAGAAAAGTTTGACATTTTCGCTTTCTTGCTGGGAGTTGGATGAGAAGATCATTACCAATCTCACGTTTGTCCATTAGATATGACGCTACAGCCAGGTGACAGTTAGCTTTGCTTAGCTTAAAGTGTGAAACTTTTTTGTTGGCTCTTTGTCAGTTGATGAAATTAATATTTGTAATATCAAAAGTCTCATAGTGAGAAATCCAAAGAGCATGTCCGCCCTACGGAGCACATTCACATTATGATCATTGTTTTGGTTTTTATGGTCCACAACTGTTCCTGCTGTTTATTCACTCGCCACCATTGACCTAGTTCCCAACTACAGGAAGCTGTTTTCAGCAACAACAGAAAATTGTGATAAACCCAATCAGACAAAGTAAGTAGCTGTGAAGTGGAGCATTTAGCAGCTAAAAAGTCAAATATTTTCCTCAGGAGTTGGTAGCAGACCAAAATACAGCAAAAAGGAGAGTGAATATTGTACTCACAAATGAAAAAAACACACAATTGCAAATTAATTCTAATGTTGCTCCGCATCTGCTGGATGTGTAAATAGTTGACCGTTTGCTAACATGTTTGCCATAACAAGTTCACAAGGTGTCTGTATAAGTTG
Organism: Micropterus dolomieu; assembly: GCF_021292245.1. Lineage (NCBI taxonomy): Eukaryota > Metazoa > Chordata > Actinopteri > Centrarchiformes > Centrarchidae > Micropterus > Micropterus dolomieu. The sequence continues at coordinate 13,623,643 of NC_060166.1, forward strand.
TTTGTAATGTAATATGCCAAAATTGTGTTTATAGCTTGTTTTGCTGCCCCAAGTAGCCAACAAATCAGTTATTAATGTCAGTTGCAGTTCAATTGCATAATCGCATATTTCTGAATCTTCCCTCCCACAGGATATCTATATTTCTCATCTGGCCCCAGGCAGAGTGAGTACTACCTGCCATACAAGAGAGTGATGCGTGTACTGCTCAACTATGGCTGGCTCAACTGTTACTGAGAACTCACAGACAAAATGACACAACTGTCTATATCCAAGACTGCAGTTAGCATGTCTATTGTGAAACAAAGCATGTGAATAACAGTAAATACATTTGTATGATGTGGGGAACAGCTCTCAGATATAGATGTTGTTTTGTCTATGTGGCTTCTGATGTATAGCAAATAACAGGGTCAAACTGAGGCAAAGGTCAGTGAGTTACTATCATCTGTAAACAATCTTTGACCTCCTTCAAAATGTTTCTATTTCATTTTTGTTTTCTGTATGGACATCGCAAAGGGATGTATTAATGGTGAATGTTTTTACTCAGAGATGTTTGCTTATTTCAGTGATTAAAATAAGGGGTAAAGGATTATATAAATGTTAAAATAGAAGGTTTTACAAATGGTCCCCAGCAATTTCTCCATCACCTCTACCCATAACAAGGCCGAACTATAATACTATTCTTATTTGCTTACACCATCTTTGGTTACACAGTAAAATAATAGCAAACATTTTAAGCAATTTGTTGTGTTCTGTCATGTCTGAACTGTTAGGTTGTGAAATGCTCCTGTCTTATGCCTGGATGCTGCAATTTAGAATTAGGACCAAAGTTCAACTTTAGCCACATATGGGAAGATCCAATAAGAGCTGAGTCATTTCTGTTCTCATAGTTGCAGTGTTGCATGCATCCAGTAGAATTCTGGTTGTGGCATGAAATAAACCAAAGAGGTAATCAAGTGCAGAACATACAATCCACAACAACAGGGAAGCTTCAAAGGGATTAGTTCACCTAAATTACAACAAAATACATTTTCTCCATTACCTCTGATGTTATCAAGTCATAAAGATTGGGTTTTATTTGCCAGGATTTTTTTTTAGATATCTATCGCTGAAATTCCTGCTTCCAGCCCAATAGAGGGGACCATGATTGTATTTCTGCCATCTTCACAGCATTACACAACAGCAAAATCTTTCCTGAAACAATATGTCCCCCTGAATGGCAGGGAATTCAGAGACACAAGTACTCAGATGGTATCTGAAGAGCATGAGATATTACTGCTAAGTTAACAGTGACTGTTTAGTTACATTTGACTTGACACTTAAAATAAAAAAAACACCTAACTTAAATTTGTTTGCACTGTAATTTGTTCTAACACAAACGCTTCTCCAAAGAATTAAAAAAATAAATAAATGCAATCTTGCACCAATTAGCCAACATCATCATGTGCAACTGGGCTAAAATAAGTATTACATAAAACTATTTCTATTCTATTCAAATTATTAATGCACATAGTGAACAGTTACTGCGGGCTTACATTGCACTGTGATTGAACAATGATAAGCATGTGACAAACAAACTTATTTGATGGGACTCAAAATCGTATTAACCTTTATTAAAGCCGTATTTTAACGTCAAACATGTCATTGTGTCGTAGTAGTAAATTTTTAATTTGGATTTTTAAAATTGTAACTAACATTATTTTTAACCAAACGCAACAAAACCATAGACTGTACATAAAAACAAAACAAGGATATCCGGGAGAAGTGGTATCAGCAATAATGTCCGCTGGTAAGTTATCCCACTAACTTTTTGTTCCTCCATCGTTTTGTATATCTAACGTTAACTTGTAAATACGTGTTCCTTTCTGTAATTGCGTTTGAGCCATATTACAGAAGTGTTTTTTTCTGTACACAGCTCCATAGAATATCTTTATCACAACGGAGGATGCTGCTAACGCTTGGTGGGCAACGTTAGCATTTAGCATCTCTGAATGTAAACAGTGCACTCATGTCAACCGAAGGTTCCGGTTGACAGACGGAAACAAACAATCCGGAGCACGAACTAAAATAAGTGGGTTTGCTGCTACAGATTCATTGAGGTATGTGTGTGTGTGTGTGTGTCTCTTTTTGCTTGTAGCTAACTGTAACTCTTGTATATCATGTTGTTAGCATCTGTGAGCAATTAGCAAGTCTTAGCTAACTTGCACTATAACTATATTGCTTTCTGTGCGTGTGTTTTCTCAACATTGCTAATGCTACTAATATAGCTGAGTGTATGCGGTACAATACCTGCTCCTGAGGAGATAATAGATGCATTGTTAATGTTTCTTCTCTGCACAGGTCCCTGTCGCCTATGGAGTCTCTCAACACCTTTGAATCTGAGATGGAGGCTGATGGACAGGGGAACTACTCTCTGTTTCCTGCTCTGGACAGCATTGCAAGTCTGTCTGGGACCACTGAAACTCTGGAGAGGTTGTTGAAAATAATGTGATTTTTTTATGTTACACATATAGAAAATACACTGTGCAGTATGTACTACATCCATCTATGTTAGCTACATTGAGGGACTGCTACAGACAAGAGCATCCCATCCATGTAGAAGTGCCCAAATTAAAATAGGTTGTTAATGGGTGAAACTTTGGGCTCACAGGGAATCAAATCATAATAAAAATTTGATACCATGATTTAATACCAAACTCACTAAACACCATTAGAGAAGTGCTTTGTGATTCTGGACTCTATTGGTTGAGTTTTTTTCTTTTTTTGTATCTTAGTCACATCATTTGATATCAAGTGATCACACAACGTTGTTGAGTTTAAAATATACACAGTACCTTCCACAGTGCATGTTGCCAACGTGATTCATTACCTGGGTGCAGTCTTAGTTTGCACTAAAAACTGGATAAGTATGTGCTCTAAAATGTTTATACATCAAAAGTAATGATTTTCAAAGTGCCAATAAATCAAATAATAATATTACACTGGATGATACTTAACTTTTTGTATTTGCAGCGAACCACCTAGTGATATTTCAGAGAAGCCAAACCTCACATGGCTCGATGCTGCACAGGTATCTGCCATTTATTCTTCATATTTCAGTTTGGTGTCATTGATAACATCTACCATATTCAACTGCTGTGAGTTTTTATTTTGTTTTGTTTTGGCAAGTCTTTTTTGTTTCTCATTTTTCTCATGTAGATTGTCTTGGAAGAAGCTGGTCGCCCTATGCACATAAAGGAGATTAAACAGAGAATCATCGACAGAGGACTTGTTCAATCCAAGTACAGCAATCTTCTCAGTTTACTACACATCTTATTGCCCATGTGCTTACATGTTAAGCCAATAATGACAATAGCTTCTTTTTTTTTTTGATGTTCACTGAATATTTGTTGTCTTAATTTCTTAAGTAGACCGCAGGCTAGTACCTGAATTAGGGCAGGTTCACACCTAAGGTCTTTTTCCTGAATCGAACCAATGTGAGGATAAGATATTGTTTAATTTTCCAACTGGTCTGGTCAAACGGGCCAGAAATTCTAAACAAAAGCCATGTGGTGGAAATGTCATTTGATTATTGGTCATACAGTCGGCGAGTAAAAAGACAACAAACCCTCCAAATTTCTACCTGGATATCTTACATCATGGTTCATGGTGGTGTTGGTCTGGAGCACATATCAGCAGACCACATGAACATCTTGTGTGACAACAGATATTAAATAAGTTAATAATGCACACAAACAATGGTAACTTCCCATGATTAGTTTGAATGGTGTTCACACCAGAAATTAAGCGCTCCAGAGGTCACTTGACAGAGGTCCGAGACCACCCTTTGAGGTGGGAAACACTCCAGTAAACACTCAAGCGCTCGGTTCAACCGGACTAAATAAGGTTGATGTGAACCCTGCTTTTCTTGTTGTTCTCTCCCTGGCAGTGCAAAATCAAGCCTGGAGGCTGTCATGTACCGTGAGGTAAGGAAGTTTAAGACTCAGTCTGATGGCAACCTCTGCTGTTGAGGATAATAACTTGCCCCTCCGGTTAATGTTTGTGTGTTCAGCTGATACAACACATGCATCATCTGTATTTCCGTTATTATTCTTTCTTTCTCCATGTTTTTCCATCTTGCTTCTTTTGACCTTGTTTGAAAGAGGCAGACCCTTCTGTGCTTTAATCAGAGCAAAGGATGCTCTCTGCTGTATCTAAGAATGGTGAAATTTATCTTAATTGACCCTCCCCAGTCAAATTTGGCTTTCCTTGCCCTATGCATTGGCCTCAGTCTCACATTATGTTTCAGACACAAAAAGGCAGCAGGAGATTCAAGAGGATTGAGAACAGAAATGGAGTCTTTGCACTGCTGGTGAGTTATATGGGACACTTAATGCCAATTTCACACAAGTTTTGGGCCCAGAACTGTAGTTTGACACACAAACCACTGCCTGGTATAGTTCTAACATATAGACAGATTTTATTTATGTTATATTTCAACAACATTAAAAGTCGTAGGTGCGGGGTTTTTGCAGTGGAGATTCAATGATATCAAGTTGTCTGGTAGCCTGGTGTGATGTCATACGATATCTGCTATTTGTGTTCTTACTTTATTAAAAGCAGGTGCTAGGATTCAGAAGAGAAGACATTTAAAGTAGAGACGGCTTGAAGTCACTCTTAATATCTAATTATAATTACAGTACTCCGCAGTACCAAAATGCCCTTAATAATCCTTTAACTAGTGTAGTACTCATCCGTACAAAATAAAAGCTAAGCTCCAAAGTTGAATTGAAAAGGGATAAAAGAGTAAAATCCTCTCAGAGGAGATAAATTTACAGTAATAATGTCTTTATTTAAATTCCGTCAGTTTCTTCAAGATCCCATGCACATTTTGTTTTCAGTAACCACTGTTTGTCATATAGAAGTTTAAGTGTAAGCTCCATCTGTGTTTTTTATTCATTTGCACTTAAGTCTGTATTTTCATCCTTCATCCTGAAGGCAACACAAGCATTAGCTTCAGGTTCTCCTGGTACATATGGATGGATCTCTGCCTTTCTCGCCCTCCCTCTTTCTCCTCACAGACTGATGAGGAGCGGCAGCAGGCCCTGCAAGCCTTTACCGCCCAGTCTTTCCTCGGCTCTCCGCAGCAGAACACCATCTCCAGTTCTGGCTCAGGTGCCTCTGCGCCCGCCTTCCCGTCCCCCACCAGTTCCTCAGATCACAAGACCAAGATGAAGAGAGGGCCGCGAAAAAACCAGAACGAAAAGTACCGACTTAAGTACCTTAGACTGCGCAAAGCTGCCCGTACCATGATATTTGTAAGTAAAAAGCTATGTTTTCTTTCACTTCATAAATATATGGTAAGGTTTTGTAAAGAGTGGTTGTTGGAATTTTCTAATCATTATCGGTGAGAACAATTGAATTTGTATAAGATTTGACTCAGGATTACTGTGTTTACATACACAGCTCTTTAATTATCAGTGTTGTGATACGGTTTTATCTGCAGGAGAATGCAGCTCTCTGTGATGAAATTGCCCACTTAGAAGAGAAGTTTCTGAGGGCAAAGGAGGAGCGGAGGTGAGCAGACATGTTTCAGCTGTGTTTATAATTCCCATAATATTCTAAAAATTAAAATTGGCCAACAATTCATTTCACTTTATTTTATTTTTATACTCTTATACGCACTCACATTTACCATTTCACCTTTAAAAAAACTAGACAAAACCCAATGACTCATTCATATTAATTTTCAATTCCAGGTTTTTACTGAAGTCATTGTTGCAGTACCAGTCTTTTTCAGAGGGGGAGATACTGCCAACACCTGGCTCAAGCTCCCATCCACCTGTGCCGCCTGCAGCATTAACCTCAGGTCCTGCAGGGTCTTCAGGCCTGTCTGGGGGGCAAAACCTTGTGTCAGTGGTGTCAATAGGGGAGGACGGACCTCTTAAAAAACCTAAGAAGGAAAGGAAAGAGCGAGGCAGGGAAAATGGAAAGGAGGAACGTGAGTCCTGTGGTCAAGCTTTACTGCAGACGCATATTGAAAATAGATGGAATTGAAATGGTTTACGTTTCAAGACAGTTTGCACAATATTTTATTTTCTCATGTTTATTCAGTTCCAAAGAAGATGACTAAGAAGAGAAAGCTGACAGACGGGTCTCGGAAGCTGGTGCAGCCCATCCCTCTGGACTCATCTGGTCGCCCCGTCTTTCCCATCGTATTGGGAGGTTTAACAGTCTACAGTCTGGGAGAGGTCAGTGTCTGGCGTGACTCATATGTCACAGCTTATCACCACGGTCACTTATATTATTAGTAATACATGCTCTCTTCTTGCTATGACAAGTTAAACTGTCTACCAGAAGGTGGTTCAATAAATAAATAAAGTCTACATTACAACAACATGCTGATAGAGTGAAAGCCTCTCCAAAAGCTGACAATAACCACTAAATGCATGTTTCCAAATGCAAACTTTTGACCGCTCTCCAGATCATCACAGACAGGATGCTGTTCCATGATGAGTGCGCCATCTACCCAGTGGGCTTCTGCAGCACACGAGTCTTTGCCAGCATGAAAAACCCAGACCAGCAGTGCCTCTATACCTGCCAAATCAAGGATGGGGGAACAGGCCCACAGGTACACACACACACACACACACACTTGTTTTTGAAGTCGGGTTTGCCAAATGTCCTCATTTTCAGATGTAAATACTTTTTAGAGAAGAAAATAATTTAAAATTAAGATGAATAAAACATTTTGTCTGTTGAGATGCAAGTGAAAACAATAAATGTGCTGTGTACAACCTAATATTGCCCCCACGCCCACAGTTTGAGATTGTGCCTGAAGAAGATCCTCAGAATGCCATTGTGGCCTCCTCTGCCCTGACCTGCCACTCCAACTTACTGAAGGCTATCGCAGCTGTCAGGTACCAAAGTTCAGCACAAAGGCGAGGATTGGTTGTTTGTTTGGGGTATTCAGCACAAATCCACAAAGACAGAGGTTTTGTATTTTGGTGTTTGTCACCATATGTCCAAGACAAATATTTAAGCTATTTTAAGCTTAAGCACTTTTTAATATAATTATGAACTCTTTCAACGTGTCCTTCTCTTAGTTCCAAGTCTGTGGCGCCCATTGTGCCATCAGGAGCTGACTTCTTTGGCTTTTCACACCCCACCATCCAGAACCTCATCCAGAGTTGTCCTGGAGCACGCAAATGTTGCAAGTAAATTCACCCATCTCACTGAATATGGATTTTCAGCTACAAAACACACAGCGTGCATGCACTTCACATCTTTTGCAGATTATCATTTAAGGAAAAGAATGAGATTTGTTTTCATATTTTTAAAGCATTTTAGAATTTAACTGTAGATGTGGAGACGTTCTTCCCAGACAGGAACTCTAAGGGCATTTTACAAATGGGTAATGGTGGTTTCCCAGATGCAAAGCATTAATATGATGATGAAGATGATTATATGTTTTGGTGATATGGAATCATTTCAATCTTTACTTAGAAGGAAAACATTAATTAATCATGAGTAACTAATTTTTAGGTCATGGAAACATGCTGACATACTTATGCACAGAGAATTTATATATTGTTGGGACCTGATCTGTCTAATCTAGAGTTAATTGTCTAGCTGAAGCTGAAAGACGGAAAGAAAATATTCCAACAATTATGCATTTATTCAAATGAGCTTGAGATATGCAAATTAGAGGGCAAGATTAATATATTTCAGTCATGTTAATATATTCAACCATCTTACATTCACTAGGAGTTGAGATTTCTTCATAAATGGACGTCTTTTCTTTTTCTTTGTTTATACTAGCTACCGATGGATACGTTTTGAGGTGTGTCGCCCTGGTGATGGCCAGGTTCCTCACAGCCTATCTGAGGACGACGCCTCAGTGAACTTTGAGGCCTACCAGAGACACAAGGGCTTTGATGAGAACATCAAGACGGAGCACATAACAGGTCGCTTAAGTATCACTTCACACGCTCGGCCTGTTACATTAACAGTAACTTGATTATTGCATGTACTGTACAAGCAAACACTTCTGAGGTTATGTAAGCTGCTGCGTCCATCAAACACACAAGAATCTGGGCAGCCTTAAGTTTAACAGCTGGGCTTGTGGCAGGAAGCTCACGGGTAAAAACTCCTTGCTGGGGAAACAAATAAAAACTGTCTTCTTTCGGGACAACTGCTGTCAGAGCAAAGCAGTGAAGATGCTCCAATCACTCAGTTATACTTTTGCTCTGCTGGAGTGAATGTGTGTGAATAACCCTCCTCACCCCACCAACTGCTCCTCCAGAACTCTGCTGTAAATAACATATCATAAATGTAAGTGGCTAGGTTAGCTGAGAAAGAAACATTTTAGGATTAGGAAAATGCCAAATATTTCACAGTACTTCAATTTGTGTTATCTCTTGCATAATCTAATGCGGACGTGATGATCACTCAGCATTGACAGTGACTCTTCTACTATTTATCCATGTGTCATTCCTCAGGACAGGCGCCGCAGTCTCCTAGCTCCTCTCACCAGCACCACCTGACCTCGCCCACCATGAAGCCCTCTACCTCATATTTCAGCTCTTGATTCTGAAAGCGCCTGCAGGAATCCAGCTCACACGTTATCACACTCCTCTCAGACTTTCATTATTTACTGAACTTACTATACCACCCCCCATCTTTTGGATCTGGCTGGCAAGTTAGCTTCGTGCTTAATGTGCCAATAGCAACATAAACCCAACGCCTGTGTGTTGAGAAATGCATTTCTTACTGCATGTATATCAACATCTGTGCTGAATTTTCAAAATTGAGTCCCAGTTGACTTTGACCAGAATAACTGAAAAAAGGGTTTTTGTTCATTCCCATATACAAGTTACAATGTACATGGCACACTATTGCATTGGCATTGAACTGATGGTACTTTGCTTAAAGTTGCAGTTATAACTCATTATAGGTAACATTTTTTTTTCCAGTTGAAGCAACAGTTGGTCATGTTTCTGAGTAATATTCATTGTATTTCCATTTTACTTTTAAGTAAAAGTATTGGCTTTGAATGTAACACACCCACATATACTTAGTTGTTGATTTGTCATTTATTTGTGCAAATTAAGTTGAGTCATAAAGGCTCATTTGGGTTGTAAATTTTTTGTTTAAAATTAAACACGTCATTCTACATTCATACATAACAATTATTGGCAGTGGTTGAAACAGCACAGGTTGTATAGAAGATAAGGCATGGGGCCAACATTATATACACACACACACACCTATCTCCAACAAGCTTCAATAAGCACTTACAGAACTGCACTTTTTGTTTTTTTAAACTGGCTACATATCTGTCCAGTCAGCAAATTTGGACTGAAAGAAAGAAAAGGCATTTTTGTGGTTCAGTAGTTTTTCCAAACATTTCCTGTGGTTGGAGGGCGGTTGATAATAAACGGAGGTGCAGGTAAAATCCTACTGGCGCTGTAGATTGGACAGGCTTTAAAGTCACAGGGCCAGTCTCTCCATGCATATCTGAGGGCTGCTACTTCATCAGCAGCTGGACACAAACTGGTAGATAACTGGACAGTGGTCTGATCCCACTGCATGATGCCAGCTGGAACCCAAGGAGACTGAGGCCCGCATGGAGCCTGGTTCCCCGAGCAACAGATCTTGATTAAAAGAAAGAAATGAGCTTGTTCAAGAAATTATCAGACCAAACATCTTAGCATTGTTTACAAAGCTAGCAGATAAATATGGGACATAACTCACACTGGCTACAGCCGCCAGCCTTACCTCAAAGATGTCTTTAGACTGTGTGACATAGACTGTCTGGTCGTAGGTAATGTTGAGATACAGTCTGGTGGATAGGATTTGGTGGGGGAAAGGTCCAAGGAAGGGCACGTCCTTTTCATTATAAGCCACTGCCCTTGCTCCTAATGTCAGTCTGTACGCTACGTCCTGCTTGTCCCGGGGATGGATCCTAAAACAAAATAAAAATCTTTTCAACAGTCAATACAAGAACAAAGAAGCAGCTCATCACTTAGGAAATAAAAATGCAGGTCACATCATCATACTTTCATACTTTTAATGAAAACAAAAAAAAAGCAGCACAAAGCTGTTTCATGTTGGTCTTTAAGTTTTTAGTATATTAAAAAGTATTTGGATGTGAAAATTATGCCAGGGAACTGAGTCTTGGCAGCATTTCAAGGGCAGGTTTTATAGATGTCTATAAAAGATCTTAAAATGTATCCCAAGACTAACTAAAAATCAGAGCAGAAACATTTGAACAGGTGTAATTTGAGCTCTTTGCTCCAATTAAAACTAAAACTTGCTGCAGCATTTTCTTTCTAAACATTCTCTAAAGAAAAATCTGGTCAAACCTGGCATTGTAAATAAAATAGCAATGCCCTTCTGCACCACACCTCTCATATTAAGAATAAGTTTTACATGAAATTCTGTATGAATTGTTCAAATCTATGCGAAGGACTTCTACACGTACAGTTCCTGGTGTGGTACTATTTAGTAGTCACAGCGGTATTAATGAACAAGCAAAATATAATGCTGCTCAGTATTGTAAAGATTTCACATGATATGAAGACAAACAGTCCTTACGTGCCATAGGGTGAGGTTTCGTCTGGTAAATCCAAAGCCACAGCCATGAATGTTTTCTTCATCCGAGTGTTCGGGACAAAGCCGGCGTCTGCTGTCTGGTGCCAGCGGATGTTCGGAAAGCCTTCATCTGTGGAGCCTTTTATGTTGGTGCTCAGCTGCAAAGTACAAAGAAATCATGGATTAGTGCTGCAATACTGCAACTGATATTTGCAAAAACTTTCTATGATTTACTTTACCTACAAAGTGGCAAAGTAGCAGCACATATTGCTGTCTGCCACTAGGAGAGCGCCAAAGTCAGACATCCCTGAAATTCTACATAAAGGATAGTGTTTTTTTTAATTCACTCTAACAGCGCTCTACCATGCAAGTACTTGCACTGTATCTAAAAATAGATACCTGTGAAGTGAATTTTTGAGTGCACTGTGTGATTAAAGACAACAACCTTCTGTAATCATCAACCTTACTGCCCCCCCCCCCCCCCCCCGATGCTAATCATTCAAACATAGTTGCATTGGCCATTGGGAGATAAATCCTGTTTTCAATGTGTCATAAAAAAAAAAACAAGTGCTTTAATGTTTTAAAACACTTTGACAATATTTTAAGGCCAATGCCGAGTGTCCAGATACTAGTGTCTTCACTTCCATAGTGCACTGTGGTACACTGGTTAACTGCACACAAGGAGAAGGAGCACTCACACGTCAAGTTAGAAATTCATTGTTAATAAACTCTGTGGTCCTTTTTTCACATTTTTCACTGTGCTCCTAAACTTCTTTGTGTTCTCCTTGGGAAAAAGGTTAGCGTACTATTTTGATAGTCTGTGTATCTGTACTTATTTGTATTATGCACTTATGTATGTAAAACTAAAATACCGACATACCTGTACAAATCCAAAAGGGAAGTCGAGAGCTGTCTGCCCCCCTGAACCTTGGTGAAATGCCATCCTCCAGTCATCAATCATAGCAGGGAAGGAACAGTTGTACTTGTTTTGATGGTAGTCTGCATTTTTCTCACCTGAAAGCGACACAGGCCTTATAGACACATGACATACACATGGCAATACTGAACATCTGATCACCATAGACATACCTGTGCAGGTAGTCTTACCTTGGTACCAGAGGGCTCCTTTGATGGTCATGTTGAGCATTGGGTGGATCATTGCATTCCACAAGACAGAATTTATTTCAGGACTGAGAGATTTTAACATGGAAAAAGTAGCAAAAGTGCAGTTAGTGCACGCTCACTTTTGTTAGTTTGTATTAATGTAAGCACGAGAAAAGTTATACTTGCAGGAGAACAGTGTGTCAGACATGGACATCCTACATCTATTAGCACACATATTAGGTTGCAGGTCAGCTGAATTGTGTTTTTTCATATCTTACCCCCGTTTCGTTTTCTCTAGTCCACACTGCTGCAGTGCTCTTGAAGATGACCAGGCTTCGACAGGTGTGCCTCCCCAGCAGGACTCCACCAGTCCTATGGGGTACTTCAGGTTGTCATACATGTAGCGCCCAAAGAGCCAGCACACTGCAGAGAACTCTGCCACATCTGGAAATACACCTGCCTGTTAATCAGCCAGTCAGCAGAATGCAAGCAGGTGGTAGTATGCACATAAACAAATAGCATCATGGTTGATATTTGTTGTTTATTTGATCAAATCTGGAGAGACAGCTGGCTCAAGTAGTGGCATCGGCAGCTACAAGTGGCATTTCCGGTGGCAATCTAAAATGCCACAGATTTTTCCTGATATGCCACGGCACCATAAACCTTTCATTTATGTGTATTTCCGGTGGCAGGGGGCATTTCCGGTGGGAATCTAAAAATGCCACAGATTGAGTCCTTGAGTAACAGTAACAACTCTGCACACACACAATAATTATCTAGGTTAAACTACCAACTGTATTGCACCAAACAATGCATACATTAAACGTGACTCTTGTCGTTTACATGAAGAAATGCACAATATTATATATTGCATAATAAACTACTGTTGCTAACATATTTCTCACGGTCCAGGTTTATTTACTGATTGATTTGAATCAGCGGTAGATGCCGTGGCATCGTAACGTTAGATTGCAACCAGAAATCCCACACAAACAACGGCAGGTGCCTGGGTGAATCTGTGGCATATCGGTTTCACCAGAAATATCACATAAACGGCGAAAGGTGCCGTGGCACCTCAAGGACAATCTGTGGCATTTTTAGATTCCCACCGGAAATGCCACATAAAACAGCGGCAGGTGCCGCCTGCCACCGGAAATACACATAAACGGCAAAAGGTGCCGTGGCATATCAGGAAAAATCTGTAGCATTTTAGATTGCCACCGGAAATGCCACTTGTAGCTGCCGATGCCACTATTTGAGCCAGCCCCTGCTGCAAATCTGATGACACTATACAGTACCATATTGTCCTGTCTTGGATTTAGGAACATTTGCAATATCTTGTGTGCATGTTTCTATTGTGCAGCATTTAGAAATTACTCCGTTGTAGCTCAACACCCTAAACCAAACCTTTAGCTGTCAACAAGTCTTTTAACAATTCTATGAATACAAAAATAAATCCTTGACTTACTTGTTGTGGGCACAGACCAGGGAAGGCTTACTTGAATCAAATCAATCAGTTCTGTTTCACTCTGATTCAAGGCTGCCATAAAAGTCCTAATATGAGGATACTTTGCTGCGAGGGCCAGCTCCTCTGATGCATTGAAAATCTAGTGGAGAATTAATAAATAAATGAGAGCCTATTAAAAAATAAAATATGAATAAATACATACAAAGCAAAAGTTACTTTTGTCTGGAATGCTTTAATGGATTTTGTGCAGCCTTTCTGACCATTACAGCCAAAGTAGGACTTCTTAGGTTTTGCTCTATGTCAGAGATGTAAATCATCTTCCTGGCATTGACACTGTCCTTTGAAGCCAATTCTGTTTCACCAAACCGTGAAAGTAAACTGAATTTATGCTAATGCACCTATGTTTTGTGTGCAATGAAAGTGAAAGGGTTTTGTTTCAAGATTCTGCCCTACAGACAGACTTCTACTGCATGCATGTGCTCATCAGAAAGACAGGCTCGGCCTACCTGAGATGTTTTAAAGTACATGTTGCTCTGCCCTCCACACAGCCAGACATCTCCAAACAGCACATCTGTCAGAGTGGCTGTGCTGTTCTGAGCAGTTGCTGTCACATTGTAGGGACCACCAGCTTCAACAGGGTCGAGGGTGACTCGCCAGATACCTGTAAAATACCATGGCTTTGATACATGGACTGTAAACAAAGTGACCAAACGAACAAGTGAAAGCTTTTAGCCTTTGGACTAAGGACATAGGGGTTTACGGATTGTGAAACCAGTTGATTTAACTCGTGACAGCAAAGCTTGTCACAATAATTTCACCACATCTGTAAAAACAGGTTGAGAAAGTAATTGCAAAACTTCCAAACCACTTTTTTCAGGCCACACCCCTGAACTGTAACAACAAAAGATGCCATTATCTGCCCTGTCATGATCACCCAGTTCCCATTTAGTACATTACCCTGCAGATGTCAGCATAAAAGTCCCACCTGACAACAATCAGCCATAGTACTCACCTTTTGTCACAGTGGCTGGTGAGGTTGTCTGTTGTACTGGTCCTGACAAGAAGACGGTGACTTGTGCACCCTCGGGGCCATAGCCCCACAGCAGAGCTTTCTCTGGAGACATCTGCAGCACCATGTGATCTCCATAGTAAGAGGCAAAGCGCAGCTTCCCATCTAACGTTACATACACAACAAATCGTACTATTTCCTTAGTGGTTCTATTAAGATGCAATGAGAAATAATTACTCAGAACGTGTCGAAGATCACGTGTCATACGGCAGCACAGAACTGGCTTTTGGCTTCTGTATTAAAATATTAAAGTCAAGCTAAGAAAGAAAGTGTAAGAAAGAAATACAATAACTTAATCCCAGTACACAGCATTTTAACTGTAATGTTGACACACCGTAGGTTAACGTTACTCACCACAGTTGTAGAAATAAGCTAACGTGATGAGGATACAAACAAACAGCGTTGCCGTCATGACAAGAAGACAACCCACGCTCATGCAACGCTGACAAGCTCTGTAAGACAAAGTCATTCCAACCAGCTCACTTGCTCGTGACAGTGTGAAGCGGCACAGCCAACTTCACTAACGTCAGAGACCCTAACTAAATAAAAGATTTTTACCGCATCACATGCTCCGCGAATAGCATGAAAGGGTATACACTTCCTGTCTTCTCTCCCCCATCTCGTTTGGGGGTGGCCAATGGATAGATGAAACTGAAAGCATATTCGGTTTGTGAGTGCTGCTATCAGTAGATATAAACGTTAATATAACTTTTAACTTACTTAGCCATAACTGATAACTGAACCGTCTCTGTCCCCTATGCTGCCAACAGAGATGTGTTGCTGAGGCAGCTACAGGTCTCAAGCAACGTTAATTTTCACCTGATTTGTCGATCTGAAAAAAATGCAATTTAGTCAGAAAGTTCGGAAGATATGTGGTTTGTGAAAAAAAAAATGGTGACTAACGAAATAAATTATATTTCGGATTACTATGACGCTAGGGAAAACGTCATAATTTGAATTGATGAATTGCAATAAAGACATTATTGAAAACCAAAAAAACCAAAAAAGATTCAATCTTAGACCCAGACCCCACCCCTTGTCAGAGGGGAGAGACAAACACGAAACCCATGTGACACAGATCCAGGAAATGCTGCAAAACCTTTTTATATACAGTCTATGAGCAGAACCCAGAACACGACCAAGGGGCTAAGCCCATAGACATGTCTAGAGGTAGACGCCCTATTGGCCGCTGGGCGCAAGAAATGCGGCCGCCATCTTGAACCGGTCATACTCGTTGCGCAACTGAAGAAAGCAGGATGCCAGAGCACTGTGCAGCATACTCATGCTCAAATCGGCGGACCATCGCAAGCAGGGCTCGGGGGATTACTTTTCACAAGTAAGATTTAACATTACCGTACTATAGGTTGTATTTTGTGAATAGAATATTACCAGAGAGTTGAGAAGGAGCAAGGATCTTTGATATTACTGTAATAGTTATTGAAATCGTAGCCAGCTAACGTTAGCTAGGCTATGTTTACTGCACCGGCCGGTGTTCACCCTGACTTAGTTTACAACTGACACAAGAATGCTATTGTAGAAAAAAAAAATATATATTACTGATATAACATTGGCCAACAAATTTTACACAAGTGGCACAGACCGTATTGTCAGTGTTGGGTAGTCACTAACGTGACTTGTAGCCTAGCTACTAACTTAGTATTGTGGTAGCTTCACTATTTCCTGAATCAAGTAACTTTTCAGTAGCTTAACTACTTTATTTATCAAGGAGCTTGGCCACACAAGCTACACTTTAATTTCATGTGAAATTAGCGCTACTTAAGTATCTTTCTATGTAGTTTAACTAGCCTACTGCTGTGTTTGCGTTACTTAGCTTGCTAACGTTACATTTGACTGGGTGGTAGCTTTTATGTAGTGAAGCTTTATTCATGGCAGAGTAACTGATAGCTTAGCTCACTACAATTTACAAGTAGCTTGCCCAACACTGTATTATTCACATGTAATTCACCCTAACAAAAGTAAGATACCTCTCATGTCTCATACCCACCCACTTACTTAAAATAAAGGCAACAGAACATCTCAATGTAGAATGGTTTGCAAACAAGCATATTCACAAGTTTAGCAACTTTGGTTCGTTATCAACAGATATGCATCAAAATAGGAGTTTTGTTGAAGAAAGGTTCAAAGAAATGCGAAGGAAGAAAATAAGCTTGACCTCCTTTGTGAAATGTTTTTGTGTAGACTCTCCCAAACCTTCCGTATTCATTTTGAAGGTTTCCCAAGGACAAAGATGTGAGGAAGAAGTGGGAAGTGGCTTTGAGGAGAGAAGGATTCACTGCAAGTGTTTCATCAGTTCTTTGCTCTCAACATTTTAAGCAGGGTGATTTTGATAGGACGGGTCAGATTGTCCGACTTCGTGATGGTGTTATTCCATCCGTCTTCAGCTTCCCGGTTCACCTCCAAAGAGTAGGTGTATCATCATAAGGCTATTAACATTCATAAATGAGAGAGAGAGCGAGAGAGAGAGAGAGAGAGATCAAATGTTTTTCATTTAATTGTGATGATTAAAACTGACAACTAATGAAAATCCCAAATTCAGTATCTCAGAAAATTAGAATATTACTTAAGACCAATACAAAAAAAGGATTTTTAGAAATGTTGGCCAACTGAAAAGACTGAACATGAAAAGTATGAGCATGTACAGCACTCAATACTTAGTTGGGGCTCCTTTTGCCTGAATTACTGCAGCAATGCGGCGTGGCATGGAGTCCATC
>NC_060166.1:13640607-13641595 GCF_021292245.1 Micropterus dolomieu
GATGGCACAAGAAGACAGATGCGGGCTCAAACTCCGGGTGCCCAGGCCTTTCTGTGAGGAGTTTGCATGTTCTCCCTGTGTCTGTGTGGGTTTTCTCCAGGTGCTCCGGTTTCCCCCACCATCAAAAACATGTTAGGTAGGTTCTCCAGTCAGTGCTGTTTGACCTGGCATGGCATTTCAATCTGGAGTTGGTCCCTCGGTGCTGTATAGCTGCCCCCTGTTCCCTTCAGGGATGAGTTAAATGCAGAGGATGCTTTTTGCTATGTGTATGTGACAATAAAGTATGTTTACATTTTACATTTACACAATTTACATGGAGGTTTTTGAAGAGCTACCCAGAATGCAATAACATGCTCGGTGGTCAGAACTGAGGCACATGTCATGAATTATTTCTGAATGTTGTGATGCTTTAACTATTGCAATACAGACATGGTAAACAAAATACAAATATTGTCTATTATTTTCAATGAAAGCTATTATATGTTTTAACATGAAATGGTTTCTTTGGCTAGCCTCATAGGCCTTCACTGTGCCACTGCACACTGTGACTGTATTACAGGATGTCTTTAGCTATGGCGCCACCTGGTGGAAAAGTCTTCAATGATGCTCAAAGTATTCTGTCCTGGGACAGAGGGAAAAAGGGAATACACCCTATGTCAGTGGTCGACAATAGGCGGCCCGCAGTCAGATTTCTTTGATAGCAGAAAAAATAAATTAAAAATGAATTGATAGCGGCTGGTGTTGAAATAGATCTCAGTCATGACAGCTACAGTTACTCACACTTCCTCTGAAGTGATTGTACCTATTTTACACAATCACTTCCTCTGAAGTTTGCTTGACACACCTCTGAAAAGCTGTCAGTAAACGTGTGATTGGATTCCCCTGAGTGTCAGGGAAATGAAAATAAGCGTCCATAGGTTTATTAGGCTAATAACTCAAACGCTGGGACGCGTACAGACACTGCAAAAGTGCAAAAGTGTTCTTATAA
>NC_060166.1:13641695-13642179 GCF_021292245.1 Micropterus dolomieu
ATGTATACATTATACAAGTTTCACTTTTTGAATGGAATTACTGAAATAAATCAACTTTTTGATGATATTCTAATTATATGACCAGCACCTGTATATAAAATTAGTATTACGTATTATGGTTCTTCATTTTAGTTGGAAAAGGGCATGGCTACGTCTGCCTCCAGAAGAGCTGAAGAAATCCTGGCTGTGGCCTCTCAGGATTCCCAAGAAATGGCAACCTCACATCCACAACCTCAGCCTAATGATGTGAATATTTCTACTTTAAACATCACATCATAATGTTCCGGGACATATTAAAATCTCACTTGTTTGCTGCAAGTCATATTAAACACACTCAAAATAAATAAACATAACACACAATTGAAGAAACGTTGAACATGCATTCCTGGTACACACACACACACACACACACACACACACACACACACACACACACACACACACACACACACACACACACACACACACACACACACACACACAC